>NC_141040.1:43867500-43957500 GCF_052040795.2 Danio rerio
TAATTTTCGGTTGTGTTAAACTCGTCAATTTTACCCTTAAATGTATTCGAAATTTAATGGAAATATGCATTCTAATTGATCATTTACTATCAGTAGCAGCTTAAATGAAAAGGCAAACGCTTCTAGATTACGCATAATTTAACAAAATAAACTATGATCATGCCTTGATTTTTATTTATTTCATTAGGACAGTAAGGTCTGACTTTGCTTAGACAAAAGTCTTGTCACTTAACAGAAGTAATGTATAGTATAGAATATAAAGTCATGGTGCAGTGGAAAAAGGATTAATATTGTGTATGACTCCCATGAGCTTGGACGACTGCATCCATATATCTCTCCAATGACTCAACTTATTAATAAAGTCATGTGGAAGGGCAAAGAAAACATTCTGGCAGGACTTCCAGAGTTCATCAAGATTCTTTGGATTCATCTTCATTGCCTCCTCCATCATACCCCAGACATGCTCATTATTGTTCATGTCTAGTGACTGGGCTGGCCAATGCTGGAGCACCTTGACCTTCTTTGCTTTCAGGAACTTTGATGCTGAAGTATGAGAAGGAGCTCTGTCCTGATGAAGAAATTGCCCTCTCCTGTTCTGTGTAAGGCACAAATGTCTTGATAGTTTAGGGTGTTGATGTTGCCATCCACTCTGCAGATCTCTCGCACGCCCCAATACTGAATGCAACCCCAAACTATGATTTTTTTTCTTCATCAAACTTGACTGATTTCTGAGAGAATCTTGGGTCCAAAAAATCTATCTTCAGCAGTTTTCCAAATGATCAACTAGAAGTCAAGTTACAAGTTTTGGTCTTACAACTGGGATCCACAACAAGACTTTTGTCAGGTGTACATGCACATACTGGATGAAGAGTACTAGAGTACTAAATATACTAAGTAGTCATTCTAAAATACATGCTTTAAATAAGTCTTTTCAGCTGACAAGTGGGGATGTGGTTTCCAAAAAAAATCTAAACCATATATAACATTAAAAAAAGTATATGATTTACAATTTTTTTTTATTATAAATAATACAATTTTAATAATTACAATTGTAAATGCAAACAAAGCTGAATTAGTTTTACTCAAAGTATTATACTTAAAGTATTTACATTTAATTTAATTAACAATTTAACAGACGGACATACAGATAGAAAGATATTTGGATTTTTTAAAATATCTTAATTTTATACACCTTTTCATAATGAATTAATATTTTATATTATTATTTTAAGACTTGGTTGCACGGTGGCGCAGTGGGTGGCACGATTGCCTCACAGAAAGAATGTCGCTGGTTCGAGCCTCAGCAGGGTCAGTTGGCGTTTCTGTGTAGAGTTGCATGTTCTCCCTGTGGTCGCGTGCGTTTCCTCCGGGTACTCCGGTTTCCCCCACAAGTCCAAAGACAACCGGTACAGGTGAATTGTGTAGGCTAAATTGTCTGTAGTGTATGTATGTAAATGAGTATGTATGTTTCCCAGTGATGGGTTGCAACTGAAAGGACATCCGCTACGTAAAACATATGCCATATAAGTTGGCGGTTCATTTCGCTGTGGCGACCCGAGATTGATGGAGGGACTAAGACAAAAAAGAAAATGAATGAATGAATTTTAAGACAGATTTTTTTCAAACGGATCGTGCCTTTAGTTGATGTCATTGATCAAATTTGAAGATATTCTCGTTGAGAAGAACTAACTTCAGCACCTGAAGGCCTATTTAGACTCACGATAACATCTATGAAGAGAAAAATATGATTTTAGTCCACACTCCACACCACAAATGACGAAAACACAGATATTGTTGGAATCACTTTCTTTCACTCTTTTTTTTTTTTCCAAATTATGAACATTAAAAATGCTGTCAGTCAATTAGAACAAAAAATCTACTTTAAAGTGCTTGAGCATGTAAAGAAGTAGATAACAGAACTGCAGCACATGCGAAGAATAATATCTTCTTCTGGTGTGGTTGTTAATGCATTTATGATAAAATGAACTTGAAACTATTGTTCAAAGCTATATTTTAATTTAGCTTTAACTGTTCAAAATTGTTCTGATTTCATAATATAATGTTTAACAAAATACACAAACCTGTGTAGAGCTGCTCCAGATCCAGTGGTCAGCACAGATACAGTAGCTCCAATCAAGCTGTCAACAGTCTCTCATAGCAGGCAGCAGCTCTCCCAGGTGTGACCTGAAAGATATTATAAGGGCTAATTAAAGCAGTCTGTCGGCCTGTACAGACCCGGACTTTCCCTCGTTTTCCCCTGTTGACGGATATGCTCACTCAAGAATTTTCAAAGTTCTTTTTAGGATAAATATGGTATCATATTGACAGGAGAACGCATAAACACGATGAAGCCCTAAATGTTTGCTTCACTCTTGCATGTGAAAAATACAATGAAATTTCAAGAGATGGAGATACAAAATAAGGTGAAATATAAAAAGTGTAAACTGCTCACATTTGTTTTATTAAGCCATTAGCAGGGACATTATTTACATTATTGCTCCAGATTTAAGTGTCATTTAGACCAAGGGCGATAACTATAAAGATTTAACAACCATTCTAATAGAATAGGAAGTCCAGTTCCACAAATAAATGATAAAACACTCCCTGAAATCACATTCAGAACCTTTTTTTCAGCCAAAGAACAATAAACAATCAAAATCCATTCTACTTTAAAGATTTTAAAGGGCTATTCTATAATTAATTACTCACCGTCACTTCATTCTCTGAGACCTACATTCATCTGAATCTTTCTGACCCTCCATAGACTGCAACAGTCCAGAGACGTTCAAAAACCAAAGGAACCAAAAATATTGCCAAAAGATTCCATGTGGCTTCAGTGGTTCAACTGTTATTATGTGAAGCTCAAAGAACACTTTTGTGCACCGAAAACCATAATACAATGCTTTAGTGTTGCACTGCTGACTATAATGGCAAATACATTGCTTTAAACATATAGTGAATGTGCAGCTTGACCTGACGTGAAAGAAGTCTACGGCTATAAAAGTAATTTTAACTTTTTTTGATGCACAAAAATGTTCCTGGAACATTGTACGATTCCAGTTGGAGAATGTAAGTCATATGAGCAATATCACATGAGTAGCAGTGCGATGTGGCTATATTACGGCACTGGTGGGAGGTGTGCTATAGTGTCCCACCAGTGATGATATACAGCCACATCGCACTGCTACGAGTGTGATATTGCGTTTACAACAGTCTGACGGCATAATTGTGTGTATAAAAAAGAAAATCAAACACGGAGAGTTTCAAAACCCTTTTGTAAGAGGAACTACTTTCTTCCGTCATTCGTTAACATCTGCAGCTGAACAGAACAGCAGAAACAACAGTCAGAACAGCAGATATTGTTGCACATTCACCAACATCACTTTAGAGCTAGCATTTGAATAATTCTATAGCGTAAGGTCTAAAGTTAAGACAAAACAGCTGATTTTGCTCACATTTTAAGATTATAAGGCCGTAGGTATTAAATGACATCCGTCAACAGAGATTTCCTAGTATTTCTGTTGCAATCGGGATATCGGCAGTATGGTATAAATACAGCACTACACCATACAAAAGAGAGAGAGAGACCGACCAAGAAAGTCATTTACCTGCTTAATAATGATTTGATCAGCTGTAGTTTGAAGTTTCGCAGTTTTTCTCTTAGGGCTTATTATGCAGTCTCTGTCGCCATCTTGGGGATGAACATAGTCAACCGTCTATGCTTAAAGACAGGCTAATGGCCGCAGACGTGCCTCTCAGAAATGATAAATATTTTAAAATAGGCACTAACCTTATAAATAAACAGCATAGTTGCAATCTAAACAACTAAATTCTCGACTAAAAAAAGCCTCAAAAGTACATTGTGTTGCCGAACAGCAGCAATATTTGTCAAACTGTAGTGTCTTCTGCGTGTCGCTCTATGTGGGTGAAGTAATACATAAGGATGAAGGGTGAAGAGACTGGATGAGTGCTGTTACTGGCAGAATACTGCACAGCTATCAGCCAATCAGATTCAAGAACCAGACAGAACTATTGTATAAAACGTAATACATAATACAAAACTTGATAATTTTCTGTTATTGTTATTTTGCGTTGGTGTTTACGCCAATATAGTTCTTGCAAGAGTTTGTTTAGGACAAGATGGTCCATTTTAATGGTCGCATTTAAATTTAGCAATGGCCTACTTTTAGGTTTGAATAACTTTTTTCATTCAAATTATTCATTCATTCATTTTTTTCTCGGCTTAATCCCTTTATTAATCTTGAGTCGCCACAGCGGAATGAACCGCCAACTTATCCAGCATATGTTTTACTCAGCAGATGCCCTTCCAGCTGCAACCCATCAATGGGAAACATCCATACACACTCATTCACACACATACATACGGCCAATTTAGCTTACCAATTCACCTATACCACATGTCTTTGGGTGCTCCATTTTTCCCCACAAGTCCAGAGGAAACCTATGCAAACACGGGGAGAACATGCAAGTTGGAGGAGGAGGGAAAGGGTCGTGATGGCACCTTGTGCCTATGGTTTAAATATAGTGTCCTCCACCATTCAGAGGAATTTGTGGGTATGAGAGAGATCTCAGGGCTGGTGGGAGCAAATTGTGGCGACTGACCACTTTCTTCCTCGATGTTTCCTCTGTTGTTGTTGTTTACCGCGTCAGCATCTCCACATACGCTCTTCCTTTTAAACCGCAGAGAAATACCAAATTGTCGCAAGTTTAATGACGTACAAAATGGAATGCCTCATCTGATCTGCCTGTTTACACGACAGTCGCATTGTCACATATCTGATTTATTTCCATATGAAGGAGACCTGAAACCGATTATCTGATTATCAGAATGCATGCGTTTTTTTCATGTTTACACGGTCATAGAACAGATACGATTTATGACCCATATGCGCAAAAAATCTATATTGGGTCACACTTAACTGGCATTGTAAACAGGACCTAAGCCGAAGGAAAATAAATGAATGAATACATGTTGTCATTTAAAACACTTTTGGTTGTTATTTTATGCAACAACAAAGGTGACATGTTTTCAAACATGACTGTGTTCACTTTAGCCTACAGAATTACAGAACAGTTTGGATATTTGATTTAAAATTCAAATGAAATGGTATCAGAGCTTTACAGAATACAGAAGCTTTCACTCCTATTGTACTTGTTTTTGCATTTCATCCTTGGCTAATAGAAAACATGTCCTAGTGGTATCAGTCCAGGATAAAACTGCAAAACAAAATAACAGAATACGGCCTCCAGCAAGTGTGCAGACGGTTAGTGTGGAGCTACGAGCTTTTTGGTGCCACCTCTAAATCGAAACATCGAAGCAAGTCCAACCCTAGGACACAACCTATACTGCAAGCGTTTGTGCATGTTTGTGTGTGTTTCTTCTATTCCCAGGCAGGAGGAAGGATTCCTTTCATCCCAAACATGCTTGCTTGGAGAAGGCGGGCGGCCCTGCCCCTGGGCCCGGCGAGAGGGGCCCAGCCCTGATGTGCCATGCTATCAGTGGTTCCCAAGGCTGGCCAGCCTGGGAAAAGCTGGGTGGACCCGTTCCAAAATCAGCATTACATGCATTATTGTTCTTACCCTCCCCGAGTCCCAAGCACACAATGAAAACAACAGCAACAGCCACAATCTCAAGCCCTTCGCTGAACACAAGGCTGCCCTTAGTCACTCGCAAACTGCCTTTTTAAAACCAAGTTAACTGCTTCATGGCAACGGACATTGTTGCCCGGGTACCAGCTTCCTCAGCCTGAAGACTACACTGACCTGCTTTACATTCAGGCCAAGCAAACATTTGTCTAGTTAAATTCAAAGCGAAATGGTTAGGAAAACATGGCCATTTATTACTCTTCTGTAAACTTACCTGACAACCAGTGGCTGGTTAAGTTAGTCAAGATCAGATCCCATTTTACTCAGGACAGTCTCATATTTCCAAAGTCTATTTCATTTTTATTGATAACGCAAGTAGCACAATGTCAACACCAATTTTTCGTCTAGTGAAAATAGCCCAATAAATGATTGACAATCATGTCATAGTATATTTCAATTAACAAAACTACCTTCAAATCACATTTCCATTTGGATTGGCTTGAAGGAAGTGAATATTATGAATTAAATATGGAGATGAAGTCTGACAGGAATGTGATTAACTATGGCAAGAGGGAAAACAAAGCAATTAAATTTCTAAAAAGCAAAAAACGAAACAAAACACTGTATTCATTATTTTTGACTTATTAATGATGTCTCATGTATAAAACAGTGTTTGAATAAAAACACACAAAAAATAGCCTGTTTAAATATTAAAATTTCAGGAGCAAATAAATAAATAGATAAATAAATAAATAAATAAATAAATAAATAAATAAATAAATAAATAAATAAATAAATAAATAAATAAATAAATAACACCACCACCAGCCTGAACCGTTGATACAAGCCAGGATGGAACCATGGAGAAATTAAGACTTATCAGACCAGGCAAGATTTTTCCAATCTTCTATAGTCCAATTTTGGTAAGCCTGTGCAGATTGTAGCCTCAGTTTCCTGTTCTCAGCTGACAGGAGTGGCACCCGGTTTTGTTTTCTGCTGCTGTAGCCCATCCACCTCAAGGTTGGACATGTTGTGCATTCAGAAATGCTCTTCTGCATACCTCGGGTCGAACGAGTGGTTATTTGAGTTACTGTTGCCTTTCTATCAATCAAACCAGTCTGGCCATTCTCCTCTAACCTCTGGCATCAACAAGGCATTTCTGACCACAGATTTGCCGCTCAATGGATATTTCCTCTTTTTCGGACCATTCTCTGGCATTGGTATATAAAAGCTTAAGCAATTAATTTAGAACATTTATTGCAATATTTAATAAAAAGTAAAAACTACACTTATTTGTTTATCCGTTTATCCCATATCATTTATCTTATTTTATTAAGATTTAAAAAGATAAAAATGATGGTAAGTTTTGATTTTATCATGACTTTAATATAACTTTCCACAGAAATAACTGTGCTTTGATTACATAATAATGAAATTCTGCAGTAAAAAAACAGCTTAAACAGTACTTTTCTGGTCTTCAAGCCTGACCTAACAGGCTTTCATCTAATCCAAATAGCAGACAAGTGCTCAAAACCTTTCTAAATCTCTCAAAATAGACCAGGGTAGTCTGGTTTAAACAGGCCTGCATCAAAAGACGTACAAGAAACTACAAAGTCATAATCTGAGATCATAATCTAGCTCCATCATCATTTGGTGTTTCTCCAGATACTCAAGGGATGTTCTTATGATTAGTGAATGAAGCCGGCATGAATGAAGAGTGTTTGCTAATCAAACTCAAACCATCTACTGATAACTTTCCTTTCCTCGCTGATCAGACACCAAGAAAGATTTAGAGATTATGACGAACCCGATTAGTTCCTTTGATGACTTTCTGGAGTTGAACGTTTTATTTCAGCTGCCAAACTGAAACAAATAACCCGTGAGTAAATAATCAACTCTATTCTCATTGTTATCCAATCTGTCCGAAACAAACGGGCAATCTGTTTATTTTTCCTGTCAGTGGAAGAGCGAACAGCCACAAACGGACAATATCCTAGGATTGTGGACTTTTGACTCCGAAGTCATATTATAGGCGCTTTATTAGTGTTTAAGGTCACAGAGAGACAAGCAAGTGCATCCTATATCAGGAAGCCGTGTGCGTCTCTGGAGTGAAATATTTGGCTTTTAGTCGGAGCGCCGGCCGTGAGTCGGAAATCCTGGGAAGTGAGTTCATGGCAGACAGGCTCCAGGCGTCGTATGGGCCAACGCTGAAGAGAATGGCCCAGAATAATAGGGGCCTTCCTGCCATTCTCAGATTCGGGGCAGTATTTCTGTCACGGCTTTCCATCGAACTGTGTCCGGCGTTTAGCTCCGGCACCCATCAATGCCCAGAAACACAGCGATCCACACTGCGAGTGATATTTGGCTCAACAGAAAGTGTCTGTCAGAATTATGTCAGGATCACAACATAATGTGGTCATTTCGCATGGCTTTCATGGGAAAATATATACTCGCATAAACATGTTTGTCAATATGAACTCTGCTATAGTTATACAAAAGTGGCATATTTAAGGTTAGAACACACACATTGACAGGTGCCCCTTTTCCACTTCCTGTCTTATGACCCGAGCTTCCTGCCAGGATACATGAGCTTGAGGAAACTGTGGGCTTCCCCGAACGCATTCAGCTCTCATTGTTCACACATTGTTACTCAATTGTTATACATACCTTTTATTCACTGTGGCACCTATGGTATTTACACAATAGCTTCACTTCCACTGTTGGAGGTCGGAACCTGTGGGTTTTGATGCTTTGTCAGATGTTTAAACAGTTGTAGAGACTAATACTGATGTGATTGAGCATTTGTGGCCTTTTTAGTTTTCTTACCTTATGATAAACATTTGGTCTGAATACTCAATGCAGCAGAGGTCTTGTAGATATTGTAGGAAGTCTGTGATGAGATTGATTTAGAGTTCCACCTAGAGAATTACAACAGTTTTCAGGTTAGTCCAGGAAACATTCATTATGGATAAATGCTCTAGACGTTTGGTTGTATTGATGGGATTTTTAACCAAATGCAATAAAAAAAATTCAGAATTTGAATTGGAATAGTCTACTGAGAAGTGAAAAACAGACTGGGTTTCGACTGGGAAATTGAATTAATTTCGTTTATTTAATTTTTAAAGGGGCAGTACGATGGCTCAATGGATAGCATTGTCACCTTACAGCAAGAAGGTTAGTGGTTTGAGTCCCGGCCGGGCCATTTGGAATTTCAGTGTGGAGTTTGCATGTTCTCCCTGTGTCTGCGTTTAAAAAAAAAAAGGGCTGTACATAGAGGAGAAAATAAGAACAAAAATAAAAATGCTCATTATAAAATAAGCAGACTGTTTAAAACAAATTTGAAAATCAGCAAATTAACCCTGTTAAAAGATAAACAAATAAGAGTTTTACGGAGAGATTTGAAACCCTTTACCGAAAAATGTTATTACAGTGTTCACAGAGCACAAGAAATTGAATTTCAATTATAATTGAATTCTAGAATTGTAAATATGGATTCAATTCTGTAACCTGCTCGCTAACTCGAATTCAATTTCAAATCAATTCCTTACTTAAACTGAAATTGAAATGTCATTCTAAAAACCAATATTTTAATTTAAACTTGATTTTAACTTAGTCTAGATTTAAATATTCATACACACCAATTCACATTAGCTACATGAGTTAAATAATGGTTATTTCTCTCATTATTGGAAATAATATCTGTTAATTAACAGTTTCCGTATTTTGCAATTCACAAGTGTTTTTTTATTTATTTAAGGCTCTGAATTGCATTATGGGACCTTGATCTCTGTTTTTGTGTTGAAAAACAGCTGTGCAGTTTAACAAAGGGACTTTTATTAACATTTTAGTGCTTCAAAATAATATAATAATGTATAAAAAATAATATACTGAGAAATACATTTGTTAGATAACAAAAAAAAGTACTTTCAAAAAGGCTTTTGAAAGGGGTGGTTTTTTTTTCTGACAAAGTTTGCAGTTACTTGCCTCATTTATCTATTCAATTTTGCCTTTAGTGACATTTTAAGAACCAGTCTTTGCTGGATCAGCGTGTGGGATGGGGACCATAACCACACTTTTTTGATGCACCAAAAATATTCTCTACATCTTTGTAGTAAAATGTGATAGTAGGCACTTTGACAAAGTATTGATTTACACATTTGGAATTAAATTGCAAGTTAATCCATTTTTATAAATGTTGTTATGAGATTAGCATTTGAAACAAAAAATAATAAAGAAATATGAAAAAATACTTTTTAAAATACAAATTTATTATTATTTATCATAAAAAAAGGAATCTGGTAAAACTTGTTTTAAAATAAAAACTGCAGCATATGGGAAAACAAAAACTTACCAGCTCATTCAACTTTCCTCAATCGTAATTTGGCCACTTGAATAATTAATAATTAAATTTGTCTTAAAGTCTTCTTATATCTATAATTTTCACAATTTATAATGGCATAGCAGTCAAAAATAGAATAATTGAGCTCATATACACTCTCAGAAAAAAAGGGACACGATGGTACAAATAATGTTCCTTAAGGAACAGTTTTGGACCTTTGTAAAAGTTGTACAAAAAAGACCTCTTATGATACTGTTCTGTACTTTTTTATGGTACATCTGAAAGGTATAAAATGTTCTCATAAAAAAAAGTTAAATTAGTGTTGAATAACTCCTTATTTTATTATATCTATGAAAATAAATATTACTGCCAGGCAAAATGATTTATGAACATTTCCATATTAAAAGATGAATCATCAATTAAAAGCACACGTTTAAAGATAAACATTACGCTCTAGAATACAAAACAACTAGTAAAACAAAACTATAGGTATTGTTAACTAAACATTTAAGGCATTTTAATAAACATTTGGTAAGCATTTTCAGATAAATACATTTTCATTATTGATATCTGCACCTTTTGACATTTGCTTTCCACTACGCACGTGAGTTGGCAAAAGTCCTGCATATGCAGTGTTCATGTAGACATTTTAGTATTGTAAAACTAATCAAACATTGTGCATATCTCAATGCAAGTCTTTTGCCTAATTCTATTTCTATTTTAAAATCAAGTAAATAAAATTAACTTTTAAGTGATTACAAAAGGTATTATCTGAAAATTGGAGAAAAAATAAATGTATTGCGTAACATTTTTGTGAAAAGTGTTGTGAAATGTTTAGCAATAAAAAATACTGTAGATCTTTTGATTTATGTTAAAGTGTTTTATTAATTCTTTATTGTGAATAGAAAAGGTGCATTTACACTAATATATATATATATATATATATATATAAATTTTAAAAACATTGTTTAAAAATGTACTTGATGTTTTATATTTACTGAAAATAATTTGACGCATTTTGTGCTTTTAAATAGTTCTTAAAGGAACACATTTGACACTGTAAGGTAAAAAGTGTCTTGTCACTATAGCGGTACCTTCATGGATCACATTTTTACCTTTGATGAAGCTACAATATTGTATCTGCAGGTTTTAAAAAACAAAGGTACATTTTGGTTTCCCATGGTACAAATCATGTCCTTAAAATGTACAAACTGCAATGGTACAAATTTGTTTCTTTGTCTTAAGGTACAATTATGCTTCATAAAAAGGTATTGCCTCTGTGACAAGCGTTTGTACCTCCTTTGGTACAACATTGCACCATTTTTTTTTCTGAGAGTGTAGGGGTCAAATTCTGGACTTTGACAGTGAGGTAGGTGGGACAGCTTATTAAAAGGTTTTTGCACCATAATATACATCAACCCAGACAATAGATCACTTCAAACTATCAAAGATGTGTATAAAACATATCAATGATGTTCATCTTTTTGAACTGTTTAAAGTTAAAAGTTGTTGAAAGAATGATCAAGGTCCCGTTATGAAATTCAAAAGCCTAAATAAACAGAAGGAAAAAAAATTATCGCAAATTCACTAATATTCAATTTTTTTTTTACAGTGTACAAATATTTAATACTATTTTCAAAATTGTTTAAATCAAGATGAAACTTGACAAATGCATTAATATTGCTGTCTGACACTGATAATCGTAATTCTTTAATCCAATTGCATAAGCAGTCTGGCTCTGCTCCATGTCAGTGTCTTCTGGCTCACTCTGCTTGAGGGAAGCAGCTGCCCTGGACGCCCCACAGACTGAGCAGACTCCAAAGCTGAATGTGCTAAAGTAATTAAGAGACAAGAAAGAGGAAGTCATCGGCTACACATTAAGTGACCCGACCACTGTGAAATCACTACTCTAGACGGCAGGATATCACCGCGGTCCGAGAAGGAGATATGCTTTCACAAGTGGCACCAGTCGGTGAAGGCCGACAAGATAATGTTCTCTGCTGCACCAAAAACAAACAGAAGCAAGAAGGGTGTCCTCTGGAGACACATGTGATTGCCAGAAAATGCATACAGTTCTCCTGTGATTTTTCTTTTTCAATTATTTCCCAAATGAGTCAAGGAAATTTTCACAGTATGTCTGATAATATTTTTTTCTTCTGGAGAAAGTTTTCTTTGTTTTATTTCGGCTAGAATAAAATCAGTTTTGCATTTCTAACAAACCGTTTTAAGATCAATATTATTAGGTCCCCCCCCCTCCCTCCTTTTTTTTGATTGCAAACCACTGTTGATTTGTCTAATTACCAAAACTTGCCTAGTTTAACAAATGCATTCACAACTGTACTCAAAAGTTATATTTTTCTTCTGCATGTTCAAACTACTTATTTAAAATGAGCTAAAACAACACAATTCTTAAGATTTTTTTTGGGGACAACTTATTTTTTTTTATGTTCATTTATAATTTAATTATCCTTGGCTTAGTCTCTTATTCATCAGGAGTCGCCACAGCGGAATGAACCGCCAACTATTCCAGTATATGTTTTATGCTGCGGATTTCCTTCCAGCCGCAACTCAATTCACCTATAGCTCATGTGTTTAGACTGTGGGGGAAACCGGAGCACCCAGAGGAAACCCACGTGAACACGGGGAGAAAATGCAAATTCCCAACAGAAATGCTAACTGGCCCAGCTGGGACATGAACCAATGACCTTCTTGCTGTCAGGCTACAGTGCTAACCACTGAGCCACCGTGCCACCTATTTTATGTTCAATTCACTTAAATTTGTTAAATTAACTTAATTGATTTTTGTTGTGACAACGTTGAGTGGAAGCCTGCATTGATTAAAGCGCATGAAACTACATTACTGAACTTCAAAACAAAGTAATAACTTCCTTTCCATAAAAATTTGGTCGTTAACAATAAAATAATAACAAACCAATAATACAAAATTTGTCTAAACCTCAGGGCGCAATAGCATTCAGGGCATGTCCCAATCCACTTTTGCCATTTCAAGAATGGAAATATACGGTTTGCGTCACAGTGCAATCGCGAATGCTTTACTAGCGAGAAATCAGTTAAACATCTGCGCGAGGATAAAGTACTAGCCTCCTCCATTCAGCCTCTTTACTTTACTTTTACTCTTTAATTTACTCCTTTACTTTCTGGATAAGGAAACAGCGTTGTACGCACTTCACTGGAGACATCCATTAGCCTACATGTTTAATTTAGCTTGTTAAGAGCAAAGATTTGTTTCAAAACTATTTCTAAATTCAGTACTAATTTACAGCTAATAAATAAATGATGACATATGGTGGTGCAACGTCTTCAAAACCCGACAGGTGGACAAATCTAAACTTCTTTTTGTTGAAACAAATATGAATATGGATATAATAAATAATACGGTTAATAATTATAACATTATACAACTGCAAATTGTCATGAATAAACTGAAAAAAAGGCACCGACATGAAGGCATGGAGGCAGTGGTTCTTATGTAGTAAATGATAATTGTTGTAACATTTTAATCCTTTATTTATATATATGTAAAGATATTTGTGTATTGATGTACATCCTGCGTGTATTAAGTGTTTGTACCTGCATAGGCACATTACTAAGCTCTGCGGTGGACTTTAGACCAGTTTTTAGTTGGTCAATGGTACGGTCTATTTCAGTACTCGAAATAGCAACGTACAAACAATGAGCCCTAACATACCTCTTTTAAAGGCCAGCACATCTATGAGCCCACAAAGTGGTGCAAATGGATTTTTTATTTAAACAATGTGGTGCAAAACATGAAAATTAGGGTAGCGCTGGTCTGAAAACAGCAACAAATCGTGGCAAACACATCAGATGTATAATGGGGCCCATAATGTCAGCATGACGACTGAACAATTGTGGTGTGCAACAAGGCATGGCCTACACTGTAAAAAAGGGCCTTAAATTCACAGTACAATACTGAATGTAAATTACCGTAAGGTAATTCAATGTAATTTACTGTGGATTTGTTACATTAAATCACTGTGAAAATACAGCCATGTAGTGTAACTTCACAGTAGATGTAAAGTCCATTACTATGATTTCACAGTATTATTATTTAGAATTAACTATATTTTACTGTGAAGCAGGCTTTCCTTGGCTATTCATTCTGACATTTATCCTGACTTTGAAATCATTTTGGGTGTTTAACATCATTGGGTTTTATGAATCAATTATTTTTGTTCCATTTTATTACACTTTTGGCTAAGCACAAAATTATGTTCATTAAAAATGATTTAATATTTCCACGTTAACCTTATAAAACTAAATAAAGGTGCAGTGCACCCAAAAATTAAAAATTACTATGACATTCATGTTCTTTCAAAACAGGATGATTTTCTTTCAAGTTATTTTTGAAGAAATAGTTTTTTTGGGCTGCAATAATATTCTGTTATTTCTAAATATCCAAAAAGTGCCAATACTAGCATAAAAGTTAACGTCTATGTTGAATGAACTAACATGCAAAATATATAGCCCTTTTTACAGTAATTTGCTGTAATCATGCAACCTGCCTTAATTTCACAAAAAAATTATTAATACAACACATTACTGTAGTATAACTTTACAGGATTTAACTGTAAACACATGTTATCACTGTGAAGAATTACAGTAACATGTAAAAAAAACAGGACATTTCTAAAGTGTAAATAGAAAAGTCAATGTAATGTAAAAATTCATACAATTAATAACAACTATAGAAACCAAAAAACAAATCGTAGATATTTTAGGAGATTTGGAAATGCAGGCCATTTTTTTTGTCCCAAAAAGAGGACATTTCATTTCCGATAAAAAGAAGACACATGGTTGGCCTATTGAAAAAAAAAAAAAAACACTATTAATTTACAAGTTGTGCCTGCAAGAACTTTAAATCATAAACCCTGCCATACCATAATCAGTGATTTCTGTTAATATGATATCTTACTTTCTTGCAAGACCACAATGCCACTGTTAACATTTATCTATGAAGGCAATATTTGTTTTTCAAAACATGAGCTTGTGCACAGATTATCTTGTGCTGTGGAAAACATCTAAAAAATTAGTAACACTATGAACTCCACAGGCCGCAGCCATTAGCCAACCTTCCATGTGGTTTTTAAGATGGGTCTCTTCTCATCGTGCTTGATTTGGGAGGAAGCACAAGGTTAGACAGAGATCCAGGATAAAGCTATGGGCTAATCTCTACCAGAGAAAGACCCCACAGAGTCACAACATTGATATGGTGTTTCAATGCTGCATATTGTTGTTTTGGGCTGCACCCACTGCTTCTTTATCAGCAAGCATCCTTCCACGCCCCGTGATTGTGAGATGGCAGTGGGTGTGCTACATAGTGATGGGCTTATACGAGTTCAAGATGCGTAAGAGAAATAAACTGTGATTTATGAAATTAAGGAGAGAAAGTTGCACATACTTTAGACTAAATGAGTAAAGTTTAATTTATTCTACAGAACATTTCTATAGAGTACTCAAACGATATCTGCTTTACTTGGGAAATCACAGTTTGTTGTGTTTTTTAATCTGAGTTTAAAGTGGGTTTATCTGAAAAGTGTGACGAATAAATGTTCATCCAAAAGTAATTCACAGACATGACTTTAAAAATAAAAATAAGCATAATTGAGAACATTTATTAAAATAATATTTTTGTCACCAAAAATATTTAGAATTTGAAAGAAAGCAATTAAACTCAAGCAAAATATTGCAAAAAAAAAAAAAAAATTACAACCCACTAAATTTTATAATTTCTTTTGCTTCGAGTTTTTTTTTTTATTTGTATTTAATATTTTTCTATAACATATAAATTTGTGTGTACTAGTTTTTAGACAGTTATTGTAAGTTATTTTGTTAGATAAGCTTCAGTAAATATAATATTGTATAGCTTCCTATTGAAAATATAAATCTAAAAGATAGATTTGTGAGGGGGGTACTTATATATGAGCACTGTACAAGGGTTTTAAAGACATTTGTTGCATATAAATAAGAAGCTGAGATTTTGAATTACATTAATATTTTTTTATCATAAACTACTTTTCAAAAGTTCGGGGTCAATAGGATTTTTAATGCTTTTGCTGTTAAATTAAACAATGAAATGAAAGAGATAGCTAATCTAAAAATGATTCATATTAATCAGATTCACCATAATTTAAGTTGTTCCAGCCTTACATGAATTTCTGTTGAACAAGAAACAAGATATTCTGAAAAATGTTGGGGAAAAAAACAGCTATTGACTTACATAGTACACTGAAAAACTCAATGAGGTAAGGCAACTCAAACCGATTGAGGAAACCAATTGCAACAAACCATTTAATTTCAAAAACTAATCCTCCTGAGTACTGTGAACTTGATTTATTTGAGTAAACGAAGCAATTTGAGCACAGTAAAAGCCAATCAATGAAGAGATCTCAAACCCACTGAATACTGTAAAACCCAGTAGGTTAAGGCAACTCAAACCGTTTGAGGAAACAGATTGCTACAAACCATTTGAGTAAAAAAAAACAAAAACTAATCTATATGAGTACTGAGAACTCCATTTAAGTTGAAGTAATGATGTATTTAATTAACTCATTATCTTCTACACTAAGATGAAAACTCTTTTCAAATGAGTAGAATTAACTTCACTAAATTTTAAGTTAACTACACTAATTTCATTTGATAAAGTTGACTTTTGGGTTTTACAGTGTAGGAACAAAAAATTACTAGAAAAGTCAATGAAAGTTTTCCATCGTTTCAAGGAACATTCGCAAACTGCGTTGCAAACTTGTATGCTTGCAATTTCACCTCTCGAGCTGTAGTTAAAAGCATAGTTCCTGATTGTGTTCAGTTTCCAGCAAACCCCCCTATGCCCTATTAATTTAGAACATTTCAACATTTAAACTCTTAATTATTTTTGAACCCCTCAAGTAAGCAGAATTTACATTACGTCTCCAAAGCTTGTAAAAACAAAAATATATAGCATACGCTAATGGTTTTAATTTAAAGTAGGGTATTTATTTAGAAATTTATTTGTACTGTATTTGACATGGGCCTGTAGGTTAGAACATTTCTGCAGTGGTTTAAATGTGTCAAATTGTAAAAGTAGACTTTCACAAAAAATAAAATAGAATAAAAAATAAACAAGATTTTACTTAATAATAATAATAATAATAATAATAATAATAATAATAATAATAATAATAATAATAATAATAAAGTATTTATTAAATTATATATAATAACTATTATATGATTAATTAATTAATAATATTATTATTATTATTAAGTAGGATTTTTATTAATTTCTTAATAGTCTACTGTAAATTACAACAATTAAAACTGTATATGATTTATATATATATATTAGATTAAAATGATGTTTTAGAATAATATTATGTTTTAGAATAGAATATGGAATATTCTCAATAATATTTGTAAAATAAACCTAGGCCCTATATGTGCCATTTACATATATTTCAGTTAATATGGAAAGCGAGTGCATGTTTTTACTAAAACTAATATTGGATTTTTTTTTTTAAATGCATGTGCGTGTAAAACAGTAAAATTTGCAAAAAAAATGATGGGTGTTTCTTAAAATAAGTTGTTACTCCCTTCTGTTTAGAGTATCATGATGGACGTTTTATGTTATAACTAACATGGTTCAAACGATAGATCTGCGACAGAAAAACTACGGGTTTTAGGACACACTCGTCACTATATTGTTATTTTCCAAAATGATGCATCGTACTAGTTCAGTTGTGAGTTATGTCACTATTAGGGATACACACCCCAGGCTGATTGGATCTGTTAGCAGATTTAAATTTTTTGGGTAAACCATCTAAATGCTGAGTCAAATTCAAAATAACAATTTATAAATAACAATATCTATATCCAGGATTCCTAGATGAATAGAAAAATATTTGAAAAAAACAACTGAATCTTCAAATCCCCTGACCTCTGCTTTCAGAAACAACACATCAAGTCATTTTTAAGCTGGTTATGTGTTTAATTGATGATTTCTTTGGAGTTAAGTTGAAAGACAACCTGTCTATGATATCAAATACAAGACTGCAGAATTTCAAACTCATTTTGAGCCACCTAAATTTATGTGTGGTTTATTTTAAGTCTGACTGGCCGGCCCTCCATCATTGTTTGGAAGTCCAGACACTTTGACTTATCAGTGCGAGCAGTTGAAAAGCACTAGCGCACATGCTTGACCCCGGGCCCTCTGGTCTCACTGCTATCACCCGAGACAGAGCTGTTGAATCTGGGGGAGAATGTGACAACAGCAGGCTCAGCTGGCCTTATCAGGGCCACCAGCGGACCATATGCAGACCCCAGATCAGCAACATGTCTGTTGAGTCTTCACACACCCGGCAGGGGAAAACCTGAACTGAGGGCTTGAGTCTGGAAAATACCTGTCATCAGAAGGGCTGCGATCAGCTGAAGGAATCTTACATTCACACCAGGGGAAACGCAGAGCGAGAGGTGTTCAGGACAGCTCCCAGAGACTCCGCTGATGCCTTTCCCACTGGCAGAAAACACAATAGGACATGTCACTGTGTGTCAGAGCTGAAAAAGACAATGGCCTATGATAAATGACATTGATTGTACAATAAAAGACAAACTTTGTTTTATACTAAAACAAACACACTCGCTAATCCTGAAATTGCATTCTGTGTAATAAACAATATCATTTGGTTCTAAACTTAATCCATAACTGCTAAAATGTATGTTATATCAAAATCCCTTTAAGGCAAGTCATTTTACTTGGCGGCATCTTTGATTTGCCTCTCGGGCAATATGCTCTGGCATTCTGTCTGAATGGGGAAACATCAAATTCTTTAAAATTGCTTGCCAGGCTTACGATTTAACTTCATATTAGGAATCACCAATAAAATTAACAACAACTGTGTCCTTAGTTTTATCTCTCAATGTTCAAATCACACAAAATCTGCAGAAATTCACATCTCAGACTACATTGATCAATTATTGGCTCCTGTACTAGAAGGTGGGGTTTCATTTGCCATATTGACTGTTACACTTTTCCTGTTTCAAAAAATGAGTGTCATGTCTGTTCATGTATGTAGCTAAAGTCTATAGAATACACATGTAATATAAATGAACTTTGAATGTACTTTATTTACTGTAAAACCCAACATTCATTCATTCATTTTCTTGTCGGCTTAGTCCCTTTATTAATCCGGGGTCGCCACAGCGGAATGAACCGCCAACTTATCCAGAAAGTTTTTATGCAGCGGATGCCCTTCCAGCCGCAACCCATCTCTGGGAAACATCCACACACACATTCACACACACACTCATACACTATGGACAATTTAGCCTATTCACCTGTACCGCATGTCTTTGGACTGTGGGGGAAATCGGAGCACCCGGAGGAAACCCACGCAAAGGCAGGGAGAACATGCAAACTCCACACAGAAACGCCAACTGAGCCGAGGTTCGAACCAGCGACCCAGCGACCTTCTTGCTGTGAGGCGACAGCACTACCTACTTCGCCACTGCCTCGTCCCGTAAAATCCAACAGTCAACTTTATTAAATGAGTGTAGTTAACTCAAAATTGACTGAAAGTTAATTCTACTCATTTAAAAGAGTTTTGGACTCAGTGTTGAAGGTAATGAGTCCATTAAATATCTCATTACTTTAACTTAAATTGAGTAAGTTCACAGTACTCATATAGATTATTTTTTAACCTCAAATAGTTTGTAGCAATCTGTTTCCTCAAACGGTTTGAGTTGCCTTTACTTATTGGGTTTTACAGTTCTCAGTTGAGTTCTCTTCATTAATTGGGATTTACTGTGCTAAAATTGCTTCGTTTACTCAAATGGATTAAGTTTACAGTACACAGGAGGATTGGTTTTTGAAATTAAATGGTTTGTGCAATCAGTTTCCCCAAATGGTTTAAGTTACCTTAACTTTTTGGGTTTTACAGTGAAGGTATATTTCAGTATCTCCAGGAAAGTTTGTAATTTACACTCAAATAATGATGTTTGCTGTTTGTTGAAACTCCTTATTTAAAATGAGCAAAAACAACACAATTCTTTAAGTTTTTTGTTGTTTTGACTTATATTTTATGTTCAATCCACTTCAATTTGTAAAAAAAAACTAATGTAAAAAACTAATAAGTTAACTTAAGTCCTTCATGCTGTCCCAACACAAATTGATTGTGTGGAACCCAGCAAAAATCATCCCTGTGCAATCCTGAGGGACTGATATATTTAGATGCTGAACTTGTGTAAATCTACCACATACAGTATAGGTAGTGACTGAGAGAAAGCATCTTATTTAAGGACCTAAGCTGGTTCTGGTGTAAATATTGTGTGGGCATGTTTGGTTTGTGTGCAGACTATTTTGTAAATGCATGTGACACAGTGTGAAACTGAATATAAGCTATACATGAAATAACAGCTGACACAGTGGTCAACCATAAACAAAAATCATGGGGAAAACATTACAGAGCTGGAAAATCATGACGGCATATGTTATTTTACGTAATAAACTTAAAAACATTGTTAAAACAAAATTAGCTCAAGTAAAATAAGAATCAATTTAAAATTTTACATATTTAATCTAATTTTACTTAAAAATTTAAGGCAACACATTGATCATAATAATTATTCTTTCCAAAAGAACAAATGAGCACATTAGAATGATGTCTTGATCGTTTGACACTGGCTACTGCTGAAAAATTAAACTAACAATCAAAGGAAGACATTATATGTTACATTAAAACATAAAATACAAATTTCAACTGTAATAATTTAATATTTTTACTGTATTCTGAATGCGTTTTTTAAAAATGTGAATGCTAATGTATATCAAATAGATGCAATTACGTGCCATCAAATAAGCTCAATATTTTGTGAAATGGTCTTTTAATTAAAAACAACCTGAGACGAGAATTGATGGATAACACTGAAAGAAAGATTTTCGCTGTTTGTTCGAACTACTTAATTAAAATGAGCTGAAGCAACACGATTCTTGAGACTTTTTTGTGAAAACTCAATTGTTTTATGTTCAATATTGGGACAACATGAATGAATTGTGGAACCCTGTATTTTTTACAGCGAAATTCATTGATAGAGTCCACTTCAACAACAACATGAATAAAACATTTTAAGAATGCAGACTTAAAAGAAACTATCTAGAGAACGAAAATATCACTAAACTATGAGACTCAGCAAAACTATTCATTTCACTAAACTATTAATTTCAGCAGTCTGCCACATGCCATTGGGTTATGATGTAAATACTGTGTGGGTTGTGATGGCTGATTGTTTGCTTATATATCCACTGCATACTGTTTAGTGAATATACACACTTCTTTAGGAGAGCTTTATTATTACTATTTAGTTTGTGCATGCTCTTCAGTTGCTGGTGAACAGAAATCGATATGTGTACGTGTACACACTGTGGATGAGGCCGAGTGTTAGTATATACTGAATATTTACAGTAAATGGCAGGTCAATGTTTGACTATGCAACAGGATCAATTCAGCAAACTAACCTGCAAAATACTGTACGAGTTTTCCTTCAAAAATTAGCTTTTTTTAAATTTATTTAATTAAAAAATACATTTAATTATTTTCAAATTTGTTTATTTTTGTTTATTTCTTTTCTTTTCTTCTTTTCTCTCTTGGATAAATGTAATTTCACCTTGTTAAGAGGCTAGAGGTGGAAATATATTTGTTTAAATTTCTCTGTTAAATGCCAAAAGACGTGAGCCTTGTTAATCAAACTGATGTGGTCTTGGATGTGCAGTGATATTGTAAATATAGTGGAAACAGCTGTGGTTTTCATTGTCTGTCTCCATGTGCTCATCCTTCCTGTAAGATATAGTGGTCAGCCTACAGTACAGGTCAAACTGCAGTTTTCTGACCTCTCTGACTTTACCGCAGCTGAGGCTAGCGACAGGTCAGAGATCAGAAAATTGGTTTCCACAAAGGGTTAGTAAGGGCAGCAGGCGAAAACCATTCTGAGGAAATATTGCCCTGCTGGAATGATCAATTACTAGTAAGAACAGAAAATGGTAAGACCTTAAAATGAGTTTAGTAGACCATTAGTTAATATATTTACTAACATAAACTACACCATAAAAAAAACGTTAAGTAACAGTTTTCGTATTTTCATTTATTTATGGTTTCGAAATGCATTACATAACTTTTATGACTGTTCTGTTGACTTCTGATGTTAATAATTCTACTCTAGAGTTTAACCCAGTCACTTTTATTGATATTTTAGTAGTTTTAAATAATGTATAACAAATTATATAGAGAGAATTAAGCCTGTAAAATAATAGAAAAGGTACTGGAAGCTTATTACAAGATTTTGTACAGTAATATACAGTCATGGCCAAAAGTTTTGAGAATTACATACATATTGGAAATTGGAAAAGTTGCTGCTTAAGTTTTTATAATAGCAATTTGCATATACTCCAGAATGTAATGAAAAGTGATCAGATGAATTGCATAGTCTTTCTTTGCTATAAAAAATAACCTAATACTGAAAAAAAAAACTTTCCACTGCATTTCATTGCTGAGATCATTTCAGTAATTGTCTTGTTAACTAAGGTGAGATTGTTTACGAGCACAAGGCTGGAGATCATTATGTCAGGCTCATTGGGTTAGAATGGCAGACTTGATATGTTAAAATTAGGGTGATGTTTAAAATCAATGTTCTTCCATTGTTAACCATGGTGACCTGAGTATTACGCTGGGAAAGATTGATTTTGTTGAATTTGTGAGTGCGTGTCTATAACTAACATTCTGTAGTGCAGTTGGATCTTCTTCAAGGCCATTTCAGTCATCATACAGTCAACATCTGACATCTTTTCATCAGTGACATGTAATCTAAACAGTCTCTGGGTCATTGCATGTTAAGCAGGGATGCCCAAACTCGATCCTGGGGGGCTATTGTCCTGCAGATGTTAGCTCCATTTACAATTAGACAAACCGAAACCAACAAGTTTTTACCAGGTATTCTACATAGCTTCTGGCAAGTGTATTGAAGCATGTTTGAGCTAAAGGACATTGACCCTCCAGGACAGAGTTTGGGCACCCCTTGTGTAAAGTCTTGGAAACTTTTAATGCTTCCAAACAGTTTGCTGCATGTTTTAATGTAATTCAGATGGATTTACTTTTTATGTGTGATTTGATTGGACAAGAATCACAGGACTGATATTTCTAATCCCCATTGACAAGAAAAAATAAAAGCAGTGACTGCAGATTAAAGGAAAGTATTGGAGTAAAAGTACCGAGATACAGCACTGAAAATGTACTCAAGGAAAAGTAAAAGTGCACATTTTTAAAACTACTTAGTAAATTACAATTCCTAAGAAAAAACTACTCAATTACTGTAGTGTAAGTATTTGTAATTTGTTACTTTACACCACTGGTAATAATGCATTTATTAAAAGTATTTATCAGATGGGTATCACTAAGGTTTTAACAGTATTACTACTTTTATCGATACCACTTATTGGTTCGGTACTTTAACAGATCTCTTATCGGTACTTTTTGTAGTTTTATTTTTTTTTTAAGATAAAACAAATTTAACAGAATTAACAACACTGTTTTATTATTATGTTTTTAATGTACGCTATAAAACAAAACTAATAATTGCAAAACAAATAAATAATTTTTTTGTCCTGTAAAAAAGTGCACAACAGTTTTAAGGTAAATGACTCCATTTTTAACCATTCAACCATGTTAGCTTTTTCTGTCAGAAGTCAGGATCTTTCTTGGTTTATTGTGCTCTCTTAAATTACCCTCTTTGAGTTGTAAAATGCAGTTAAATGAGATGATGTTTAGGATTTTTCATTTCACACTCATATAAATGAGTTAACTGTGTTTTTAATACAGTATTGGAGCATCTTGTGATGTAAAAATAAGCTGTTTTTTAATAATTTCTTAATAAGCATAGTTTAGGCTATTTATAGGCTATATTTGTAAATACAGCTGATGTAAAAGCATTTTTAATGTTTAAGATTTATTTAGGCTACTGCAGAAAAAAATACTGTTTCTTTGTAACCGAATGTGGGTGTTTATTTAACTATTAATATTATACTAATTTAGGTGATTGACTGCTGGCATAACGATGTGGATGATGTAACGTTACCATTAGTAGCTAGGCAGTCAAAACTTTTCATTAGTGTTTCTGCAGTTAATGCACTTTTGGAAGATACTTTCACTTAGCCAGATTGTTTGTTTCCACTTATACAACAAAACAACTTGTTGCGTTTGTTGGAACAGGCATTGTATGCAGCGGAGGCCCTTGCAGCCGCAACCCATTTACAGGGAAACACCCATACACTCTCACATTCACACACACACACACACACACATACACTACAGCCAATTTAGTTAATTAGAACGGCATGTCTCTAGACTGTGGTGGAAACCGAAGCACCCGGAGGAAACCCACGCAAACACGGGGAGTACATGGCCCAGATGGCCCAGCCGGGACTCGAACAGGTGATCTTGCAATCTGTATGTATCAAACATATACATACATGTATATGTTTACAACATTTATAACGAATTCTTGACCAAAAAATAAAGAATAAAATGAATCAGCATACTAAAATAATTTAGGATATATCAAACCTATATCATAACACAGTCACACTGAAAACTGTAATAAATTACATTAAGATATACTGTATTAAAATTGAAAATAGTTATTTAAAAAAATATGTTTCACAATGGGCATAATATTAAATAGAACAAAACTATGCCATGTATTTAACTCTTTACAACAAACAAACAAAAACAGTTTAATAAAGTACAGTAGTTGATCATATGCTGCCATAAAATAATTTAATTCATTAATCTATGATAAGGTTCTATGATAATTCTATAAATCTGACACAATTTTCATGTCAGTGTCAACATTTTCCTTAAAAGTCGTAAAGGATGCTTAAGGAATCCCTGCACCTCGTTGAATCTGATAAGATAAATGACTAGAGACAAGAAGGGGAAGCAAACTCTTGACACTCTCCCACTGTCTGAGCTGCTTATATCACAAGAGTCTCTCTCTCCTTCAGCCTGAGTGTTTACTTTGGATTATAGTAGATGCTTCCAGACCTCTGAGGAATCACATCCTGACGGACAAGCTGATGCGTCCTGTTGCTCTCATAACTCCTAAAAACACAGTCAAACTAAACTAGCTGGATATCAAGCTTGTAAAACATGCGGCTATGCAAATCTTTAAGGAAACTACCGGGATAATTAAAGCTTGCGTTTTGCGTGACAGGTGCTGGTCAAGTCTTTCATGTCTAAATTATAGACTATAAAACAAGACGGGAGAGTTTGTGTGATGTCATATATACTGATACTGTGCACGTTCGATTTGAAGTACACTGACTCATTCGATTTACAATGGGGTTTTTTTTTGGTAAGTGGTTTCAACTGAAATTAAATTAATTGCAACTGTTGGGCTGAAATTAAACAAATAAATTAGGTTAAACATTACTAAATTGGATTTGTTTAAATTTGGCCCATATAAATTGGTTGCAATCATTTACTTTAAAAAATTTTTAGTATATACAATGAATAGTTTTTTCGTGTATTTAAATGATATGATATAACAAACAAAAACAAACTCTGACATGGAGGACCAGGAGTGCCAGTTAGAAACAAAATGAAGGATCAAATTATCAATTTAATAACTGAAGCATTAAAATGTGTATAAATAAATCCCAATTTACAAGGATAAATAAAGGGACAAAATTAAACGTTTATTTAAACTGTGATTTTAAATGTCATTTAATAAAGCAATAAAACAATGCATTCAAATATAACTTTTAAATGTACAAATAAATGAAACATTTTATAATATGTTCATTTAAATCATATTAAACAAATCATGTTTTAAAACTCTGATTAATCAAACAATAAAAAAGTTTATTAATAAATCATTTAAATGCATTTAAATGCACAATTTAAGTAGCTTTTTAAAAGGGCATTTGGGCAAATGCTTTTCTTATGCATCATGCTTTTCTTAAGTTGAAAATAAATTTAAAAAATGCTATTGGACATTCCACACATTATAAAAAGTGATTGCTTAAAAGAGGTGAGTCAATCCATTGCTTTAAAAGTGACTAGTTGATCTTACTTCAAAAATGTAAGTAATTATGTTGTAACTTAAAATTTAAGTTAAGTGAACTTAACAGTTTGAAGAATTACACACATCATTAGTTTACTTAATAATGTTAAGGCAATGGGTTTGCTCATTTTATTTATTTCAACTAAACAGTTTTTACAGTCCACGAGGGAGCAACCAATCATCTATCGAGTCGAGCTAAACCCTCTCTTGCCCGTAAATGAAACGCGCACTGTCATTGGGCAGAGATAAAACCATAGCTCACTTTAGCGGGAGTTTAAAAATCGGGAAGTGCACTCAAATGCCAGGGCAATATGAAAGTTATTGGAGATGGTTTGCGGATGATTTATTAGCTTTAGCTGATTTTTGTGAAACAAATTCTCATCTGGATTATAACTGTCTGTATAGAAAAGTTTTAGAATTGAGGGGTGCCGTTACTGCAGTCAGATAATCTAAGCTAATATCACGTTGTCTTATCTTTACACTTATACCACTCCCCCAAACACGTTTTTTCATTACAGATCACAGCCCCACACTGTCTGGTGATGAAATACTTACTAATAACAAAACAAATAACAACGAAAACAACAAAAATAAAAAAAAGTTGAGTCTGGTTTATTCATAATTACAAAATAAGAGCCCTTTAAATCGTATTTAAATTGTGTTTCATTTATATACATTTTTATGCTTCAATTTTTAAATAGACTTCATTCAATTAACAGAAATAATGTACAGTCTATAATATAAAGTCATGGTGCAGTGGAAAAAGGATTAATATTGTGTTTGACTCCCATGAGCTTGGAGGACTGTATTCATACATCTCTGCAATGACTCAAATCACTTATCAATAAAGACATCTGGAGTGGCAAAGAAAGCGATCTTGCTGGACTCCCAGAGTTCATCAAGATTTTCTTTGGAGTCATCTTCAATGCCTCCTCCATCTTACCCCAGACATGCTCAATAATGTTCAAGTCTTGTGACTGGGCTGGCCAATACTGGAGCAAATTTGATTCTTCATTTCATTTCTAACTGGCACTCCTGGTCCTCCATACTCTGACAGCACATGCAAATAAATATCTTAGTGATTTAAAAAGATTAAGCCAACAAAAATCCACTACATACCAAAATTGTCCATTGTAAACATCTGTGTGTTTCCTGTTCCTTTGCTTGATCTCTCTGCTGCCCAAGAAATATATTATGCTGACTGGTTTGCCCACCTGTGAGCCAAGTTAAAAGATAAACATCTTGAGAATGTAATGACACTTTTTAAAAACAGTAATCATGGCAACTATCTGCAGAAAGCACTAACATCCATCCAATATAATGTATTGCTGCAGTAAAATCTATTCTACCGAACTGATTATGACCATGGGGAATGCATGTCTTTTTTAACACTGCATAAATATTGGAAATATTGGCATTTTCACATAAGCACTCTAATGCATTAATTATTGATTTGTAGATTATTATTGATTTGCAGATGGAAGATGTTATATAGAATTTTAATAATTTTACAAGTGTATTACAAATGTATACGAAGCGCTTTAGACCATTTCAATGTGGTTGTCTCTGGCTCTTTAACATGTCCTGCTTGTTATCAGACTATTTAATGAGGCAATTCAATCATAACTTAAATGTTAAAACAGCGATCATAGCATTATTTAACAATACAGGCTCTTTTTGAATTCAAAGAAGCTATAGAAATTAAAAATGTAAAAAAGGGAAACATGTTGAGACCACTGTTTTTGTTTACATCTTTCAAAATGGTCTAGTTTACCCCCTTTAAAGAGATAGTTTTCTGTTAATTTATTATCCAGGATTCACTATAGGTGCCTTCGCCATCACCCCAAAAATACAAAAAACTACTTTTTCCTTTTCTTCTGAAAAGCAAAATCAATATCAGTGGCTCATCATAGTTGAAGTCTTTTAATCTAAAACATTCAGTGAAACAATCTGTGTAGAAACTGAACATTATTTGCAAACATTTAGGACTGTTTGCTGAGAGTTTCTTGCACTGACTAATTGCTTTGACTTAATAGGAATTGTCAGTAATTTTAGTTTTGCCTTTATTTTTATTTGTTGATCCTCAAAACCCTGAGGTTTGTTGCACAAAGCCTGTTTGGGTGTTTATGTTTAGCTTGACCAAACGTTTTGGATTTATGAAGCTGGGTCAATTTGAATCAGATTTTGTCATCATCTTAATTTTTGCTACATGGGTAACCTGCTTAGAAGCAGGTATTTTTCTGGGCTAGAGATGAAAAATGCAACTCACCTAACCCTACAGCTAATTTTCATTCTTAGATGATTCATTTGATGACCTAAAACTTTGCACATTTTCTGAACACTTTGGAACTGGCACAGAAAAAGTCCACCGCGGAGAGGAACAGTGCTCTCTGACCCTGTGTGGTGGTCTGTGAGACAGAAGGGGTCAAAAAGAAAGTCTGGATGTGGCTCTGAAGTTGAAAGTCTATGGGGTGTCTGTTTGATGTCCTCACCATGGCTACTGCTGCCGCGCGCCTCTGAAGATGGTTTTGTGTGATGGCAGCTGGATAGTCAATTGCGCTCTCTCTCTCTCTCTCTCTCTCTCTCTCTCTCTCTCTCTCTCTCTCTCTCTCTCTCTCTCTCTCTCTCTCTCTCTCTCTCAGAGAAATCTGCACAACCCATTCTAACTGAGGAAACAGCATTATGAGGGTCTTGACCCAGAGATGGCTAAACAGCTTTCTTCCTACTAACAATGAAAACAACTGTATACATGCAGCAAACACTTTCAACTCAAATTTTGGACTAAACTTTTTTAAAGAAAGTTATTGCGTAAACTTAAACTAACAAAAAAAACTATGATTTATTCAAATTAAACCACACATTCAAAACAGAATATATTATTGTAAGTCTGAATATGTAAAAAATCTAAATAAAATATATAAAATAAATAAATATATACACACAAAAACCTACAGTATATATATATATATATATATATATATATATATATATATATATATATATATATATATATATATATATATATGTATATATATATATATATATATATATATTTATGTTACATATTAGATATTGACCATTGAAACCATATCTATACATACATTTATTTATTGCTATTAAAAGTGTGTAAAATTATATAAAAAAAACTAAGAACTCTTCAAAGTTCAAATTATTCAATGGACAAAAGGGTTTGCAGGAGCGGCTGCAGCAGCGGTCGGTGGTGCTGCTGAAGCCGGTGGAGGGAGCGCGGCAGAGGGGGTTTATCGTGGCTCTGTTGGGAAAATAACAGCCCCAAGGTAGACCGCGGCAAACAGGAAGGGTGTGGACAGGATCCGAGCGCAGCTGCTGCCGCCGAGCAGCGTCTGTTCTCTCAGACTTTGATGTGTGGGCACAGCGCGCTCTGTGCCACGAGATAAACACTCTGGGAGCGCGGAATTGTTTGTGTTACGCATAACTCCGTAATGACATGAAGCCTGTGAGAAAGTCAGCTGCCGCCGACAGACCCGCGGGAAGCACGTGCGTATACCGACGACACTCGGCTAATTGAGGAGTGATGTCATCGGTGTCTTCTTTATAACGTAAAATCCTAGCCTGCTCATAAGGTTCATGTATGTAGTAGCAAAGAAAGGATATCCAAGTAATAATTATATGCAGAAAAAACACGTTTACAACATCACTTTTCTGTTGATAGATTACATTGTGATCACGTCATCAATATAGCTCAGATTTTGGGTCTGTGTTGTGCTATAGGTAAAAAATAAATGGTAACACTATTTTGATGGTCCAATTGAGTATTAGTAGTCTGTCTGTTTAATATCTGGTAATACTGCTCCTTAACAGACATTTAACTGACTATAAGAAACTTTGCAAGTATGTCAATTTACACTAACACTAATCCTAACCCAGTCTACTTATAATCTAATGGGAATTAGTTCGCGTGTAGATACAACGTAACTTTAATTCAACAAACGGACCATCAAAATAAAGTGTGACCAAATAAATAAATAAATACATGAACGAACAAATAAATAAAACAAATTGAAAAATTCCCAAAGTCTAAAATGAAACCTTTTTATTTTATTTTCCTGATCAAGCATTTTACGGTCTACATTTTTAGTCAGATACTGTAGGGGACAGCAGGGACGAAAGTACCATTTTCATAAAAGAAGTATTTTTAAATGTTTTAGACAGATATATATTTTGGTTACTGACTCATAAGTGTGGTCTATCAAAATCAGGTGGTGTTTTGTACAAATGTAGAACAACTTAACATAAATTGCACATTGTTAATTTCATACCCGTCAATGGGCACAACAACATGTGCTAGAGTTACTGGCTTAATCTTGTTTATTTTAAATATATCTGACTATGATCTTGTTAATAGGTTAACATAATTTGTTGTAAATCTTGGCCAAAAATGCATTTTTATTTTAAATTTCAGATCCATAAAATTGTTCAAAGGTTACTCAACAATATAACATTTTATTATTTAGAATGTTTTGTTTTTTATTATTGTTGGCAATATGCATTATGCATTTTATCAAACATCTTAACTGAAACACTGCAAACTCTAATGTGGAAGTGAAAAATAAGGTATGACTGTATTAGCAGGACATAAACATCAGTGTTACTTTTGTCCCCACAGGAACTGTTTGCATTTAAACCTGATTTACTTTTAAACTGAAAAACTCAGACATTGTAAACTTAAGGATGCATTTTTGCCCCAAACAACCTTTAGATTGATTATTACTGGCACACATGAAAAGAGAAACAGAACTTGTAATAAGCTACAATAATTTACTTTCTGCACGTAAAATCTAAAATTCGGACCTAACCGTGGGACATGGTGATCAAATCGCATGATATTTGGCAGCTCCATAAACGTTGCATGCTGAAGATGCTGTTGTAGCCTGGAAACCAAATGTTGCAAGGGCTCAGAGAAAATGGTTTTGTTATATAATTGTATTGTTTATTTTCCCCCTTTCACTTATACTTTTGTATTGCTTTATGGGACCTTACTCATTCTTCCAACAACTTTTATTAACATTTATTAATAGTTTAAAGTAATATAATGTCCAAGTTGGTGTTGTATATTATGGTTTATACAACAGTTCTGTTTGGTTCTTGAATAGCCAGTAACAGCACTGGTATCGCCTCTTCACCCTTCATATCTCTGTGGACGGAAGGCATTTCATGTCACGTTCAGCCTTAAAATCTTAAAACGTGAGCAAAATCACGTTTAATAATGAATATATAATGAAAATAATTCAAACACTAGCTCTAAAGTGACTTGGTGAATGGCGTCTGCTGTTCTGACATCAGCTGCAGATGTGAATGAATGGCGGAAGAAAGTACTTCCTAATACAAAGGGGTTTTTAGACTCTGTGTTTGATTTTCTCTTTTTATGCACAGGATTTTGCTGTTGTACTATATAAACGCAATATCACACTAGTAGCAGTGCTATATGGATGTATATCGTCACTGGTGGGACACCAAGTAGCTCCTCCCACCAGTGCTGATGTACAGCCATATCGCACTGCTACGCGTGTGATACTGCTCATACAAAAACCTTGTAATAAGTTGCCAGTACATTTTCTTTTATCTTACAGACTTATTTCTCAATATACTATTTCTTACACATTATATTATTTCAAACTACTAAAATTTCAATAAAAGTGACGTTGTTACTGTAGAGTTACAAGCATAAACAACTAAAAAACACTTGTGAATCACAAAATACAAAAACTGTTAATTATCATAAGCCTACTTAAAACTTTGTTAGTTTGTTTTGTTAGTTTGTTATTAATTACAGATGATATGGCTTCATATTTATTTTTGGTAATGTAACCATTCTATTTCGTGATTACTTTTTGATAACTTTTGACCAGTAATGCTTATTATTTATTTACTTATTTAGTTTTGTTTTTGTGGCAAAATATGAAAAAATGGTGTACAAATTAATTTGTATGTCGATTTTATATTGTGAATATTCAAAGCTAAACAATGACTTAATGACAAATTATGAAAAATTCACCATAATATATGAATAATCTATAAACCTAATTAATAAAAACACAAATGTAACTTGATTATTGTAAATCATAACATAATTACATGTAGATAATATTAATACATCAATAAATTACATAATTACGTAAATACATTTCATAAAGATTACATGTGGCGGCATGGTGGCTCAGTGGTTAGCACTGTTGCATCACAGAAGGAAGGCCACTTTGAGCCCCGGCTGGACCAATTGACATTTCTTTGTGGAGTTTGCATGTTTTACCCATATCTCCCCACAGTCCAAAGACATGAGTGCTAGAGTGTATTGGGTGTTTCCCAGTACTGAGTTGGACTGGAAGGGCATCCGCTGAGTAAAACACATACTGAAATAGTTGGCAGTTCATTCTGCTGTGGAGACCTCTTGACAAAACGATGCACTAGCTGAAGGAGAATGAATGAATGAAATAAATGAATGATTGATTACTAGCCAGCACAATTGTGTTTCAATTCATTCCTCTCACGTTCAAAAATGGGCCTTAAAAAGTTGGTCCATTTAATATGAACTCCTAGAGTATGGGATTGGGTAATGTCCTTTCACTTCAGTATTTTCAAGACTTTTCTGTGCGGCAGGCAGTGTTGGAAAGCATCCCTCTTGTCCTCTCCAACACTCCATAAAGCATTACATTCACCTTGGGAATACTGGATGTGGAGAGAGACTTGTGGCATTGACTGGGAGGGAGGCGGACATTCTTCAAGGGTCTAAATAAAGTCTGTGAGACACTCTTTCTCATGGGCCCTGTTGACTCATGAAGCATCAACAGAGGGCAGAGTGTGTGTGGCCTTAAATCAACGCTCTCAGTCGGTCTGACAGAACACAAGTGATGGTTTAGTGCTAGCACAGCACCGCATGATCACATGGAAATAAGCACACGAGCAGGCCTGCAGTTCTGCATGCTGCATGTTAGACTGAGATGCAGGGTTGCCAGCTGTTTGGCTTCATCCCTCATTGGTCATCAATGGTCAGTTAGACCACAGGCTACTGAATAGACCCTTGGGGTACTAAAGAAGCAATTAGGAACAAGTCTGTTTTTCCAAGTACTTTTCAAGTTTATTTTAGTGGTAATTTGAGGAAATAGGGCATAGACTTTAACTTGATGGTCTTTATTATTATAATTTAAGAATCATTGCAAGTCAAAAATCTTTAGAAAATGACCATTATTAATCCTATTTTATTTTTTTATTGTTTTATAAAAGTTTTCAAAAAACAGTTTAGTTTTTAAAATGAATTTCATATGAATGTGTCAAATATTTGTTTGCATTCCCATTTAATATACATTACATATAATATACAGTTGAAGTCAGAATTATTAGCCCCCCTTTTATTTTTTTTCTATTTTAAATATTTCCCAAATTATGTTTAACATAGCAAGAACATTTTTACAGTATGTCTGATAATATTTTTTCTTTTGGGGAAAGACTTATTGGTTTTATTTTGGCTAGAATAAAAGCAGTTTTTAATAAAATAAAAAAAACATTAAGGTCAAAATTATTAGCCACTTTAAGCTATATATTTTTTCGATAGTCTACAGAACAAACCATCTTTATACAATAACCTGCCTAATTAACCTTTACCTGCCAAGTTAACCTAATTAACCTAGTCAAGCCTTAAAATGTCACTTTAAGCTGTATAGAAGTGTCTTGAAAAATATATAGTTAAATATAATTACCTGTTATCATGACAAAGATAAAATAATTCAGTTAATAGAGATGAGTTATGAAAACTTTAAGCTCTATAGAAGTGTCTTGAAACTAATTATTTACTGTCAAGATGGCAAAGATAAAATAAATCAGTTTTTAGAAATGAGTTATTAAAACTGTTATGTTTAGAAATGTGTTGAAAAAAATCTCTGTTAAACAGAAATTGGGGGAAAAATAAACAGGGGGGCTAATAATTCTGACTTCAACAGTATAAAAGTATAAATTAGACATGTTATTTATAACATTAATTATGTTATAAATTTATAACATTAATATTTATAACATTAATTAAACATTAATATGGAAAACGAGTGCATGTTTTACCAAAACTAGCCTAATATTTTTTTTTAAATGTGTGTGCGCGTGTAAAACAATATAATTTGCACAAAAAAAGTATGTTTTTTTCTCAAAAGAAGTTGTTAGTCCACTCCGTCTAGAGCGTCATTATGAACGTTTACATTATAACTAATGTGGTGCAACTAATGGATCTGCGACAAAGCAACTACGATTTTAGAACACTGATATGATAGTTCAGTTGCGAGTTATGTTGTTGTTTGGGAAATGCACCCCTCACTGACTAATGACATATTTAATTTTTGAATTAAAAAAACAAATTATATAATAAAAAAATAATAGAAAAGACTATTTTTTATAAAATATTTTAATAATTTAATTTAGATGTTAAAATGAAGTAATTTGTATTACAGAAATCAATAATTCTTAAACTATTTTAAAAGAAATTCAACTAAATTACAATTTTAAGTAATACAACAAAGATATCAGTGACAGAATTGCTAACTGGAATGCATATTCAATTGTTTTCGCCATTATAATTACAACATTTGTATATTAAGAGTTTAGATGCAAAAACCTTTAGATGCCATCCGAAATTTTCCTCTAAAATTAGTTTTTTCATTAAGCTCCTGTGTGTAGGTTCAGTAATATCACTTTTATGGCAAAGAATAAGTTCTTTTTCTGGTTTTGAAAGTAAAATAACTCTAACATTAATAAAGGAGGAGTTAATTTTCGATAGAAATTTCAGACAACACTTATTAAACATATCTTAAATTGAATCATTATCGATTCACACTCAAGTGTCTTTTTAGACCTTCTTTTACTTTTTTTTCATGTTGAATTGTAAACTTTATCCATCACAGAGATGTCATGGCAAGACGTCTGGTCAACATTGGCTGCTGGGAAAAAAGCCCTAGACATAATTGTGTTTTAACAAGAACCATACTTCGCTCATTAATTGTGGTCAGCTTGCCAAAGAGATCAGTGTATCAATGTCAGTATCAGTGTCCGTCAACACAATGTCTGTTTTATGCTGAATGCAAGCTTTTCAGAGCCAGACCTCTCTTCCTTTGGCACTCTCCATTGTCATTTTGGCTCTCTGGCTTGTGACACTTTTTGCGGTCTACAGAGTAGACAATGGTTTTTTCAGCCATTGTTTGGATCTATTTATAAAGCGAGAGAGCGGTGAGAGACAAACAAGCTCCCAGGTCCCATAGGTATTGCTGCAACCAGCGTTTCCAAAGACGTTAGTGTGCCATAAACCTCTAATTAGGCTTTGGTAATTGGGAATAATGGAATACTGTATTTGTTTTGACTAGTCATCATGAGTTCTCCATTATTTTGCGGTGCATGCTTGGGAAACTGTTGGAATATCACATTCTTTTTTGTTATTGCCGTTTTATTTTTACAATCAGCAGACAGATCATAATGCGCATATTGCTTTGGGAATACATTTTAGTCTGTGTAGAGTTGAAAATGTTAAATGTGATCTGTCAGACTTGGTTATACAGTAAAAAATAGAAGCGATGCAGACAGAGGCCGGAGCGATCGGGATTTGTTATTGTAATGAAATCAGAATTATTCATTACAAATTACCATCGCAATGGAGCTTCAGCCATTTCCATATTTAAATCGGCCACATAAACCTAAATCTTATTGACGGCGCATGACACAAGTGTGTAATTCGGTCACGTTTGATGAAGAAAAGCGCGATTATCCTGAGTTCATGGACTACATCGCAGTCTTTCAGGCACGTACAAAACCCGGGCCCACTTGTAGAATGAGAGAGGGTGGTTCATTTTCGGGCACAATGGGCCAAACCCGTCAGCGCAGTGCACAATTATGCAAAAGCAACCAGCTACTTACACGACTCGGCTCTTTATTTGCGCGACCTCTGTGTGTCAGAGCATGCATTGTGGCTTTGCAACCCCACACGTTCCAGAGATGCGGAGTCTTTGCTCATGCACATTCCTGTGAGGAACGCAGGGGGTGTGGGAAAGACCTTGAGCTGGGATCAGCTGATTCATCCTCATGTTTAATTCTTGGTACAGTTTCCATTTGTGCTGGAGTTCAGCTCCATCAGAATAAAGACAGTGGCTGGCGTGACTTCTAAATTGCTTTGATTGTGCTCGTGCCAATGCATGTATAGCATTCAAAATAAAACAGCCTTTGTATGTTGAACACAAGTTTCAAAGACTCGCCTAAAGATATAGAGAGACCACCGACACACTAATCAAAGCCAATCAGAGAAAAGCCCAAACAAGTCAATGAGAGAGCTTAACCGATCAAGGCTTTCAAAAAAAATGGTCTTTTATTTCCTCCTCTTAAACAAGCCATGACATAGAAGAAGCTTAATAAATCAATTTGTGTGCAAATGTATTTTGGTTAAATGTTTATTAAGCTTTAGTGTTTTGTGTTGAAGCTTTTTAAATTGGGCTCCTTAAATTATGCCTTAATTAGTGAGCGCGAGGGTGACAGTGGAGACAAGAGCGTCTCGGTGACGCAGGAGAATAAGCTGAGGGAGTTCAACGCTCAAATGACTGTGAGAATTGTGCGGAGGCTAAGAATGTAATTATGCCTTCCATGAAAGAGAATGCTTGCGGTGGGTCAGGGATGGCTCACTAGTCATTTAACAATAACTGGCTTTACAGCAAGAAAAGGTCCTGAAAGCAGAAGCTTGCTATATGTACACACACACACACACTCACACAACCACAGCAGTGGTTGCCAGATATTACCAAAAATTAAAAAGTAATAGACAACATGAGGAACTAACAATGAAGGCTTTAAGAGTCTGCATTCACACTAATGCCATAGAAGAAATACTTCTGAAAGTTTCCATAAAGATAGCTGTACACTATTTAATATATTCCTACATTAGTCATGTGTTTTTTTCCCCTGTATTTATGCATTTGAATTGCATTATGGGACTTTGATCTTTCAATTTTCAGCTGGGCCAGTTGGCATTTCTGTGTGGAGTTTGCATGTTCTCCATATGTTCACATGGGTTTCCTCCTGGTGCTCTAGTTTCCCCCACAGTCCAAAGACATGCGCTATAGGTGAATTGTAGGGGTGTAACAGATAGTAGCTCGTAGTAGAATATAGTCTATAGTAGACTATAGTAGTCTATAGTAGCTCATGGATTAATACATTTTTTTACATCAGAACAGTCACAGAGAGATCGCCTCTCACGTCATTCAAATCACATGTACTGTAGGAAAGCATTTAGACTTTCCTGTAAAATATAATGATGATGAAAGAAGTTGTGAAAGTTTATTTAAGATGTGGTGAGTTTCATTAAAGGTGTTTTCTATCACTACTTGTTTAACCTGCATTAAGCTGCACAGTTAATCATTAGAAGATCAGGATCTTAACATCCACGCAACATATAAATGATGGTGATTTACACATTTATCATCCTTCGAATCGCTGCATTCAAATCTGTGTATGCAAAAATCAAGTAAGAAATCTTTAGTCTATAGCCTTCTGGGTTAGTAATGAGATCACTAACAGTCAAATAACACAGAAGTACTGGATAACAGTTTATCGTTTAAATATAACCACTGATGTTTATGGTAAAGAGTAAAATCACTGTCATATGCATTTAACAACACTCAAAAATGAAAGTTGTAGGCAGCAATTACATTATTTAACCAATAGACGATGACAACCAGCCATCAAAAATATGCCACTGAATAATTATTCAAAAACGACACATCTAGTAATGAAACATGACATTTTATGAGTGAATAACGGAATCATTTATTGAAAATGAGACTAAAAATAAATATGGGTTGTACAAATTATAATGGTAGATTTCTACATTTAGCATTACCAGCTTCAGTAACATTGACTTATTCACAGTACTGATTATTTTTCAATTTATTTTTAACTATCTGATTATTTCTTCATTTTGTTTTTAATAAAATTACAGGTTCTCAGTACTGTTTGTTAAAAAGAAAAAGATTTTGCTGTATGGTTTTTGCAATAAATGGAAAGCAAATTACATTTGTCCCCTCCCATTTTTGGCTGATCTGAAAAAAGACCTTTTGGTCCGACCTGTGACTAAAAAACCATCATGTGATCCGAACCGTGAGATTTGTGATTGCAAACTTGGCCATAGTTTATGAGTGTGTGTGCGAATGTACTGGGTTGCAGCTGAAAAGGCATTCACTGGTAAAAACATACGTCAGAATACAGTAGTTGGTGGTTCATTCCACTGTGGCGACCCCTGATGAAGAGAGGCTAAGCCGATGAAAAATGAATAAATGAGCTCTCCTGAATATGCTAGAATGTTCCACAACAATCTGAAATCTTGTTCTGACTTTTTATTGCTTTTACTTTATCAATGTTAAACTGCTTTGAGAAAATCTATACACACACACACACACACAAAAAAAATGCTATAGAAATAAAGATGACTTAAAAATCATTGCGTCATTACATCTTTGTTCCCATAAAAATAGCCGTATGTGTGTTTGTGTGTGTGAAAAAGCAGTAAAACCCAATAGCTTTGATATGAATGAATATTACTAAGCACATGCAACAATCCCAACCCCCATTCTCTTAAAAACAACCCTAAAAACATTTGTAAATTCTATTATCTAGACATTTAAACCTCTTGCACAACTGAGTGTCACCCATCAATGTAAACCACACTAACCACAAAGCCCTACAGTCGCTCTGGTGGTCAGGTTATCTCACATAGCTAATGATCAGACGAGTGGGAGCAGGTAAGCATATGCTGCCGCCACCTGTTTAATATTTCACAGTGGGAACCAGGCGAGTGAGGAAGCCCCATGGCATCTGCTGTGGTAACGGGATTGTTGGTGGAGCAGAGGCGGCACGTCCAACACAACACAATTAGGCTCGCCGGCAGCAGAGGAGCGAGCTAATGCTGATTATAATTACGTGTTGATCTCATCGCCTCCTTCTCCATCAACAGGCTCGTTTAAAAACAGATATCCGTTAGGATTGTTTTCACACACAGTTCCCGAACGAGACAGCGGCGATGATGTTACACTGGGCGCTTTTTGCTTCTGTTGAGCACAAAGATAGTTGTAATAGTGCTTAATTTGTGGATCAGTTCCTGCTGGCAGACCATCTCACCTTGAAACACAATAATTTCTCACTGATGCTGATTAATTAGAAGTATAAAATATATAGAAATGATTTATTTACAACACAAAAACACATTTAAAATATTTATAAAATAATTATGTTAAAAATTATTTATAATGTGTTTAATTGTATATTTTTTAAATATAAAATTTACATTTAAAGATTATTCATTTATTCGGCTTAGTCCCTTGTTTATCAAAGGTACCCACAGCACAGCGAGCCACCAACTATTCTGGCATATGTTTTACGCAGAGGATGCCCATCCAGCCCTTCTGAAACATTTAGAGAAAATTTACAAAATAAATAATAGAATAATAAAAAAAAGAATATATATATATATATAGAGCGTTTAAGTTTTTACAGAAAAAAGGAATATATAAATATATAATAACTAATAAAACTTTAAAACTAATAAAATATATATATATATATATATTTTAATAAATAAATATATTAATAATACAATGTTTTATATTTGATGAAATAATATAAGAAAATCGTTTGGCTTAAGGATGTAAAACATAAGTATATAATTTACATTTGTAAATTTCTTTGTAAAGAAAATTATTATGTTCATCAAAGCAGCATTTATTAAATATAAAAAACTGTTAAATTGTTAAATACTTAAAAATATATATTACTATTAACATTATTATTATTATTATTATTATTATTATTACTACTACTATTAACAACAACAACAACAACAATAATATTAATTATAATAATAATAATAATAATAAGAGTGATTTCTGAAGGATCATGTGACTGCAGGCTGGATTAATGAACCTGAAAAGCTTTAAAATCACTGAAATTAATTATTAAATGAAATTACTTTTGTACAGTTATAGCGCAATAACATTACACAATTTACACTGCATTTTTAATGAAATAAATGTAGCCTTTGGTGAGCAGGAGAAGCTCATTTTAAAACATTTAAAAACCCTACTGACCCCTGACAAGTAGTGTATATTCAATACAGCATATTTTCATTTAAATATTATAAAAATGTATAGCATGTGGTATTGTCAACATTTTAGGATCTGTAAGATTTAATATTATTATTTTTATTCAAAAAATTAATACTCGAGCAAGAATGCAATAAAAAGCTCAAAATTGATGGTAAAGACAAAACGGTTTAGATTTCAGTTAATTGCTGCTCATGAATTCAAGAAAAAATTGTTTGCAACATTGATAAAATTAATTAATCATGCAATGAAGTCTGGACTAATGATACCAATCATTCAACATTGCCAACCAGGCAAGTAAATTCCACTTAAAATATAAATATAATAATAATAATAAAAAAGTTGACTATTTAAATATTACTGTTTTTGCAAGTCAAATTAATGCAGCCTTTGTAAGGGTCTTTTAAAAATATATACTTTATTTCAGCTAGAAAAAAAGCAGTTTTGAATAAAAAAAAAAAAACATTTTAACGTCAAAATTATTAGTCCCTTTAAGCTATATATATTTTTTGATAGTCTACAGAACAAACCATTGATATACAATAACTTGCCTAATTACCATAACCTGCCTTAAAGTGACACTGAAAGGCTTAACTATTTTAATTAAGCTGTTTAGAAGTGTCTTGAAACTTATATACTGTCAAGATGGCAAAGATAAAATAAATCCGTTATTAGAAATGAGTTAATAAAACTATGTTTAGAAACGTTGAAAAAAAATCTTCTCTCTGTTAAACTAAAATTGGGGGAAAAAATAAACAGGGGGGATATTATCTCAGAGGGGTTTAATAATTCTGACTTCAACTGTATATATCTTATGGTTCCATAACTTTATAAAGCAGTGTATATAAATAATTATACGCATAAATATTTGCACTAAATGTAAATAAATATCTATCTTTTCAGCTTACTTAATAAATCATCATCATATGGAAGCAAAAACAGATTTATCCTGTTCATTGCCTTACAGCTGTAATCATCAGCAACTTTCCAGCTTCTCAGATTCTCTGTACTTTGCTCAAGCAAAACAAGCCTGGCACACAGTCCAGCTGCTGGAGTTTGTTTATTTTTCCAGACCACAGATGAAATGAGTGTGCAACTTTAACACAAGTTCTGGTTCTTCTGCCTACACCTCACCCTAAAAGCCATCAAGACTGTTGAGCATCACAGGCTTTCATGACGTGCTTTCCCTGTAATTGTGCGCCAAAATCCAGCCAGAGTCAAAAAAAATCACCTCCTGGCAGGTTACAAGTCTTTTTGCAGATGGTTGTAAATACCCGTGGATGCAAGTGACTGAGGCTGGAGAACTAGTCAGTTTATTTACATGAATGACAATGTCCTGATAGGAACACAATTAAAGGGATGATACATTCATCTATTTATTTATTTATTTATTCTCCTTCGGCTTAGTCTTCAATTCAGAGGTCGCCACAGTGGAATAAACCACCAACTATTCCAGCATGTGTTTTACGCAGCATATGCCCTTCATATGCAACTCAGTGCTGGGAAACACCCATACACACTCTCATTCACTCACATACACACTCATACACTATGGCCAATTTAGTTTACCCAATGCAAATGTCTTTGGACTGCATGGGAAACCAGAACACCTGGAGGAAACCCACAGGATTATGGGAAGAACATACAAACTCCACACAGAAATGCCCAGCCAGGACTCAAACCAGCGATCTTCTTGCTGTGAGTGCTAACCACTGAGCCACTGTGTCACCATAGGGATAGTTCACCCTAAAATGAAAACTCTGCCATAATTTTCTCACTTTTGACATGAACACAAAAAAAGATATTTTAAAAACCTGGAGCCATTTACTTCCATCATATTTGTTTTACTTACCATGGATGTCAATGGTTCCAGGTTTCCAGCATTTTTCTAAATATTTTCTTGTAGTAAAAAAAAAAAAAAAAAAAAAAACAATAAAAAAAATACAACTGATTTGAAACAAGTCAAGGGTCAGTAAATAGTATCAGAATTTCATTTTTTGTCGAACCGGACATATTCGGCAAACAAACTTTACAATGTTAAAAAACAACAAAACATACAATTAAACCAACCTTGTGTCTCTTGGGAGTAGCGCTGACTACATTTTAAATCTGTATATCCTGCATTTTGCATTTTGACAAGCTGTAAATAGATGGCTTCACTCTAGTTTTCAAAATAAGAGTCCTACACAGTATGTTTAATACAAGCTTTAGATCAGGGGTGCCCAAACTTTTTTGTATGAAGGGCCAAAAACCAAATATCATTGAGAGCCGTGGGCCAAAGGTAAATATACCAAACTATATTACATTAAAGTTGTCAAGGTAACTTCCTAATTATTCATAATATTTCAAAATAAACAGAAAACATTACTTTGATTCGTATTATAACTTTTTAAATGATATCTTATTGCAATAAAAACATAAACAAGCACATTTATAACACGGTGGAGTTCAATGCTGAATACACAAACAGAATCTGCCTTTGACTTGATTTGCTCACCAGTCAGGTGACAGTATGTATGTTTAAACAAAATCTGTTTATTTTCACCTCATTGAAACATTTATTTTTAGTTAGCATTTAACAATAAAACAAACCAACAAAGGGTTAAATTAAATTTAAATTGACAATCTCGAAACCATCCCCATCATTTTCCCTCTGTTCTCAGATGGGATGGCAGGCCAAATCAAAGGTGACCATGGGCCAACTTTGGCCTGGGGACCCTAGTTTGGGCATCTTCTCTTTAGATAAAAAAGGAAACAATTATTATTGTTGTAATCTCACCAGTAAATTTTGGGGCCAATCATACGGATATTAATAATTCAATGTGCAATATAACAGTCTGTGCTCTGTTCCGATTGGCCTGTTGTTCACTGGGATTCTATACTCACAGGATTTACATGAGAAAGAGGAAACTATGGTAATTAAGACTCACTGTATTTCATTTCCATGTACTGAACACTTATTATTCAGCTACTACAAGGTACAATTCACACAAATCCAGGGCCGGAGCAAGTTTAACTGCCGCTCTAGGCAGAGAACGATCACACCGCCCAATGTGAAAACGAAAGTGACCGGGTATTAATATGAAGTGAGGTGTCACGGACCTCTATTCTGCCGCCCTATGCGCGGATATAACTGAGGACACGCGGGTGCTGATGGAGGTGTCGCTGACGCCGCCCTCTCTATTCTGTCACCTATGCACGAATATATCTGAGGGCGTGGGTGGTGAGGGAGGTGTCGTGGACATAACTGAGAATGCGGGTGGTGAGGGAGGTGTCGCGGACGTCGCCCTCTCTATACTGCCACCCTAGGCGGCTGCCTAGGTCGCCTCTATGGACGCGCCAGCCCTGCACATATCTCATCATGGAGCATAGCAAAATGATGAATAGATGTGTCCACACATTATATTGCATGACAAATGATGGTCACACTTTATTTTGATGGTCTGTTTGTTGAATGGAAGTTACATTGCACCTACATGCCAACTAATTCTCATTAAATTATAAGTAGACTGTTAGGTTGGGGTTAGGGTTAGTGTGAGTTGACATGTACTTGCAAAGTTTATTATAGTCAGTTTAATGTCTGTTGAAGGAGCAGTATTGACATTAAACAGACAGACTACTAATACTCAAATGGACCATCAAAAGAAAGTGTTACTCAAATGATTAGGCACACTTGACACTTTTGGGGAAAAAGAAACACTCAAAATTATGTATGGCACCATAAAGAAGAATAACAGTAAGTTGATATGTGAAATTGTGGAGGGAATGTCGAACGGCATTGCATAGAGACATAATCAATCTCTGCATTATAACACGCAAAACGGGAACATAAAAGGAATATTCTAAAATCAACTTATTCATAAAACTGTCTTATTAGGAAATACATTTAATTGCTGATGTCCATGTAAACATACCCAGTGTGAGGTCTTCAGGGCAGCTCTGCTTTGAACTGGGCTCAACCCACACTAGAGCTTCCTTCACAGAGAGCTCAGCCTCAGCCAATTTGGCATCCTCCAATGCTCACACTGACAGTGAAAGTGATTCTGGCAGTGCATTTTGCCACCTGCAGCTCCAGGCCTCTCCTCAGCCATGTGCTGCTGTCAGAGCAGTCCACTGTCACTGCCAGTGCTGCACGCTTTCAAAGAGCTGGCTGCAGATGTGCACTCAAGTGGAGAAATTATGATGAGGTCTTTGTCGTCTTGACAGATTTAGATCACAAAATGTTTGGACAAGAGTGCATTTGAGAATAAAAAGTTAGTTCACTCAAAAATTATATTCCAGTCATTCTTTTTTTCGGCCTTGTTTTGTTTTAATGCTGTTTTTAGTTAGCTCTTTTTAGTTTTTACTTGCTTGTACTTGTCAATAATATGGCAGTAAAGAGCAAACAGTATCAAGCTTTGAAAAGGCTGCATGTGACGCATGCTGTATATTCTGTTTTGGTGATATAGAATTTACTTTGTTAGACAACAGGCTGAATTTAAATGTGTTATTAATGAAAATCCTAACATGAGTTGACTACTTAATCATGGATCTTTATTAGAACATTAGTTCATCCTGGCTTTAAAAATGCAATACAGTTTTTAATAATTAATTAAAGACTATGAAACACAATGTCGGTGAATTACAATGTTAGCTTATCATGCTGTAAGCCAGGCTTTTTTATTTTATTAAAAAAAAAGATAGATATTAATTAAGATATTTTAGATGAAATCCAAGAGCTCTCTGACCCTTAATAGACAACGAGTCAGGTCCAGAAAAATGCCAAATATTATCCTTAAAGCAGACTAAGTGCCTTCAGTAGTTTAATTTGAATATTATGAAGCCCCAAGAACACTTTTATGCATATATAACACAAAAACAATAGCCCCTTTCACACGTACAGACCTTTCCGGAAAATTACCGGCAATTTTGTCGGAAAGGTCTGTGTGTGAAAGGGGCTATTGTTTTTGTTTTATATATGCACAAAAGTGTTCTTGGGGCTTCATAATATTCCGATGTCTACTCTAGCCAATTAGAACACTCAGACGCATTCACATGGGCACGGTTTATGAAGATAAAAGCTTTTGAATATTTTTCCAGACACATTTAGCTGCTAGATGTTGGTCAGGTAATGTTTCCATGTTCCTTCTTAATGACGACTGTGTAAATAATTATCTAGAAGATGTTTATAATAAGCCGTTGTTTGCTTACCTTCAAGCTCTGCTTCCTTCAGTTGCTTGACGCGTGTGCACGTAAAGCACCCGGTGAGCGCCAGCACACACACATAGTATGTACATCTCATGCGACATGTGAAAGTGTTTCTCTATAGGTTTTCACCGAAGTTGCTCACAATACTTATCCATCCACAGAGTTTGTAAAAGTCAAATGTTTAGAAATACAAGCGCAGCCGTTTAGAGCTCATTTCTGGTTAATGATGTCAGAATTTACCGGTATTTTGGAATGGATGTGTGAATGGTATTTCCCTAAAAATTCTGTAACATCCTTGCCTGTGTGAACAGCGCTTTTTTAAAATTCACCGTTAAAGTTGTTCCGGAAATTTACTGGTAACACTGTGTGAAAGGGGCTATTGACTTCATTCAACACTTTTTTTTTCTCCTCAGTGTCAGTATAGCAACCCGGGCTCATTGTGGAAACGTAGCCCCGCGGACGTTTCTGCGTACCGCGAGGTACGTATTCGATCGGTTTTTTTTTTTCGCGGATCCGCGAAAGGCCGCTATGCCTGCTTTTTCGCGTCTTGGGCGCCTCTCGGGAGCACGCACCATTCGCGCCAACGCTGTTCTCGTGCAAAAAGCCGCCGGATCGGCCAACCCAGCCGACCCAACCGCCCTCTCTTCCTCCTCCTTCCCTAAACCCAAGCGACGGTTTGCAAAAGCCGCCCAGAAAAAAAAAAAAAAAAGGCAAAAGCCCTCGTCCACGTACCTCCGGCCACGTAAATTGCGGTCTCCAGAAACGTCCGCGGGGCTACGTTTCCAGAATGAGCTTGGGTTGCAGTATAGTGCACATTTTTTTTACCCAGTTATATATATTAACATTTTGTGCAGATACAACATCATATACATACAAAAATATTAAATTATATTAGTTTGAATATAATTGAACAAAGGTTTCCATGTTTTATAAACAGCTTTTAAGAGGGCGTACATTTACGAGAGCACTGTACTCTTTATGCGTGTCACACTTATTCATGCAGAGAGGAAGTTGCACAAAGGCATCCGGCATATACATGAGTGCGCATTGCTTGTGAATATGTGCTCTTCACTGACACTTAGAAGAAGAAACAGTTGTTATTTTTCTTTAACCTGCGCACAAATGTATTCTTGTAGCTTGATGATATTCAGATTGAACCACTGAAGACATGGACTTTATTGAGGATGTTTTATGATACCTTTCTGGACTTTGAAGAAGTCTGGATCATTGCTGTCTACAGAGATTCAGAGCGCTAGATTTCATCCAGAATATCTTAATCTGTGTTCAGAAGTTAAAAGAAAGTCTCAGGGGGTTGAAATGACACAAGGGAGAATAATTAAGAACATGGTTATTATTTTTGGGTGAACTAACCCTTTAAAGCAGTTTCTCCAGCTAGTTTCTCAACCATAGCATTTTTTTGGTAATGCTTATAAATTATATTAAGTACTACCTACAATTTCCAACAATAGAGTGCACTAGTCTACCAATTTGAAATATTTATTTTATTTATTTGTTTTAGCTTTTTCCCTAGTAGTTCTGCATGTTCTCTTTGAAGTTTGGGTAATTAGAAAGCAACTTTGTTTTATAAGGTATTGTTCCATAGAAAGCAGTTCATTCGCATAACAAATTGTCTTAATTAAAATGCGTCTTCTTGATATTTTTGCAACTTAGCAGCCAGCAGTCTCAGATAAAAATGGCACTAATATTTCTTACTGACTTTAATGAATGAACAACAAGATAAAAAAGATTAAAAAAAAGATAAATAAAATAAGTATTGTTGAGTTGAATTAGCGGTCTACAGATAAACGGTAAGGTTAATGGATAGATATGCAGAACATCTGCCAGTCACAGTTCCTGGCTCTGGGAAAGTATCTTCTATGAAAGGAGACCTTCATAAATGTCACATCTCTCTGATTCCCATCACGTCTAAAATAAGAAGCATGAGAAGTGGCAGATATTGGCGACTTTCATCTTTTTCGAACAATACTGAATCTCTGTATGGGAGACAGCCTTCATGGCTTAATTGAATTACCATCCTGCCATTGGTCTGTGGGATACTGAATGTGCCATACTATGATGATCCAGACAGTGGGCAACTTCTCCGACCGTTTTCCCATGTCTCAGCGCAAGTCAATTGGCACAGGTCCTCGATGTTTTCCCCCTTAGTAATCAGATTTTTATTTTTTGTGGGGGGTTGGAGATGTTGAGTGATTGAATATTTTTCTGAACATGTACACTACTGGACAAATTTTGGCATCAGTAATATTTTATAATGCTTTAATACAAAAGAAGTCTATTTTGTTTACAAAGGCTACATTTATTTGGTCCCGTAAAAGCTGTAAAATTGTAAAACATTATTTCAATTTAAAAATACCTTTCTGTAGTTTAATATTTCATACTTTCCTGTGTTTCCCAGTACTGGGTTGTGGCTGGAAGGGCAACCACTGCGTAAAACATAGTTGGTGATTCATTCTGCTAGGCGACCCCTGATAAAGCAGGGACTAAGCTGAAAGAAAATTAATAAAAGTTTTTTTTTTACTTGTGATTTAATCTGGAATTTTTAATTCATTAATACAGTCTTCAGTATCACCTTCATGAATCATCCAAAATTTTGATTTGCTGATCTATTATGATCAACTATTAAATGGTACTTGGTGATAATAATTATTTTTAATGGTTAATCACTATTAGGGTAACAGCTTTGAGGAAACTGGTGTATTTTACTTTGTAGGATTTCTTGAAGAAAAAGCTGAAAATAACTACATACATTTGTTATTTTATTCATTTATTACATTATAAAATGTCTTTATTTTTACTTTTAACCTCTTCAACAAATCTACTTTAACTGAGCTCGATGAACAAAATAAAATACATCTTAATAATTCCTTTGAATGATAATTTGTCAATTTCACCAAAAATATGAAAAATATGAATACATTTTTCACTACTGATAATAATAATAATAATAATAAAGCTCTAAACTGATATAAATATAAATAAATATTAAGCTATAAATTGAGTGCTGTATGAGCTGAATGCCATTTAATTTGAAGTGACTTTTCTCCTGTTTCTTGGTTTAGTTAAGGAATAAGGAAAGTACATGTAATTTATTTTCTGTATTTTTTAAAAAAAAATTATTAGGCGAATAATCTTCGGGGTGGAGTTAGTTAATTTTTTGTTTATTATTTTGACCTTGCTCAGTCCTGAAGCTATTTTCTTTGTGTTCCTATTCTTTGTTTTCTGTAAATACAAAAATGTCCCCCTTTTCTCAGAACAACAGAACCCTAAGGTCATTAAAATCATAACCTGCTAATTTATTTATTTATTTTCTTTAACTTATGTACAACCTCAGCCCTAGACATTTGGGGTAATAATAATAACAACAACAACAATAATAATAATAATAATAATAATAATAATAATTTATTGAGAAGGTTTCTGAAGCATCATGTGATGCTGAAGACTGGAGTAAAAATCCTCAAAATTTAGCTTTGAATAGCAAGAATAAACAACAACAACAACATTTACTTTAAAAATTGTGAAATATTTTTGCATTTTATAGCTTTTATTATTCATTTTCCTTTGGCTTAGTCCCTTATTTATCAGTGGTCACCCATGTGAAATGAACTGCCGACTATTCCAGCATATGTTTTTTGCAGCTGATGCCTTTCCAATCATAACCAAGTACTGGGAAACACTCGTATTCACACACACAAACTCATATACTATAGTCAATTTTGTTTACTCAATTCACTTATAGTGCATGTTCTTGGACTGTGGGGGAAACCAGAGCACCTGTAGGAAACCCACACGAACACAAAGAGAAAATGCAAACTCCACACAGAAATGACATCTGGCGAAGCCGGGACTTGAACCAGAGAACCTCTTGCTCTTCTGCGACAGTGACCTAGTTTTTATTATTTTGTTCATCAAATAAACGCAGCCTTGGTGAATAGAACATGCTTCTTTAATAAAACACACAACAAATATCTTACTGATACCAAACGTTTGACCAGTGGGAATTCAAATACATTGCCAGAAAATACACTACACATACTGTACATATTGCATAAAAGGTTTAAACCTTCATGCTGAGATAATATAAGCCCTTGACAAGAAGAAAGCATAAAAACCACAGCAGCCATTTCCTAAAAGCTTTTAACAGCTTTGATACTTCCAGGCCAGCATGTCTGGTTGGTGGACATTTTGAGAAAATAACCCAGATTAATCTACAGTCGACACATTTCTGCATGTCACTTTATCGCTTGTCAGAAAAGGGCTGGGTCTTTTCCCCTGCAGGTTCACCAGATGAAATAATACTGGAGTGCTGCAGATTTTGGGTGGAGTGAAAGACAAGCAACAAATGACTGATTATAAAACACAGCCTCACACACTCGCCTGCTGGAATCTCAGTACATTTGATGCTGATATGATGTATCTTAGTTATTCGATGCATTTGGAGGGTTTGAATGCTTGAACTTTATGAAACGTGTTCTTACAACAATGTGGCAGATGTTTAGAAGCACTTAAGGAAAAAAAGGTGTGCCTGACTGGGAGCTGTCAAACAGTCAAAGTACTATGGCAGGCCATAATCCCATTGACATGCTTTCAACAAGGAAAATTATATTTTTAATAATAATAATAATAATAATAATAATAAAACACTTTATTTTGATGGTCCATTTGAGTATTAGTAGACCGTCTGCTAAATATCTGCTAATACTGCTCCTTACTGCACTGACTAAGAAACTTTGCAAGTACATGTCAACTTACACTAACCCTAACTCCAACCTAACAGTCTACTTGTCTAGCTAACAGATCTAATGAGAATTATTTGGCATGTAGATGCAAATGCAACTTAAATTCAACAAACGGACCATCAAAATTAAGCGTGACCCATAATAATAGTAGTAGTAATAATAATAATAATAATAATAATAATAATAAATGCATTTTATAAATATCATGTACAATCTAAAACTGACAAATAAAATACATAATAACTATAAATCTTAAATGATATTTACATATATTCACACACACATACACATCACTGTAAAAATAGCTAAAAATTAAAAAGGTTCCATATTCACTGTTTTTTTGTTTTGTTTGTTTATTTATGCTTATAAATAGAACTTTAGGACCATTCAGTCAAAATTTGTTGTTAAAAATTAAACTGAAGACTAATAAAGTGAATTTTACTGTAGTTTAAAACAATAGATTGTATAATAAATCATATATAAGGAGTTAAGTCGATAAAATAACACAGAAAAAATATTTTAGTTTATTACCAAGTTTTTGTACTGTAATTTACATTTACATTACCAATCCAGACAATATACCACTTCATGCAATTAAAAAATTAAATAATAAAAGTATAAAAGTAGCTTAAAAAAATCAACAACAAAAGTTGAAAGAACAAGGTCCCACAATACAATTGCAATGAAAGAATAATTAATTAAATAAACGAATAAATATACCACACACAATAAGGAAAACTCTTAATCTACAGATATGTTAAATGTTTTTAAATTATTGCATTGTATATATGTGACCTGGGACCACATATCCTTGGTGTACATTTTTAGAAACTGAGATTTATGCATTAGCTGAAAACTAAATATATAAGATTCTCATTTAATGTATAGTTTGTTAGGGTGGGATAATATTTGGCCAAAATACAACTATTAGAATATTTGAAATCTGAGTGTTCAAAAAATTAAATAAATACTGAAGAAATTGTTTAAAGTTGTGCAAATTAAGCTATAAGAAATGCTTATTTACAATAAGAAATTAACAAATGTATTAATAAACATAATCTTTACTTAATATTCTAATGATTTTTGGCATAAAAGAAAAATCAATAATTTGACCAGTACAGTAAAGTTTTGACTATTGTGCAACAGAAGACAGGTTTTATGCTCCAAGGTCACATATATTTTGCTGTTTTATATTTACATTAAATATTATTTTTAATTTTAATATTAGAAATGAAGAATGTGAACTTTAATATACGAACATAATCGTATTGTTCCAAATTTAATTTATATTTTTTAATGTGCACTGCATTTTGCACTCTTAATGATGGTTTCTTTGTTAAACCTTTTCTTTAACTACACAAAGCTGTCACATATAAAAAATATTTAAAAAATCCCCTTTAACTTCTCTTTTTGTACTTTTTCAGTCTATAAATACAGTCCAGACTTTCAACACAGCTTACAACGTAGTAATGCAAAAAACTATTTTATTTCAATTCTTCCCAGATTTACTTTAATATTAAACCCATATTTCACATCATATAATGCAGAGAGGATGTCCATCAGGTTCAGATGACATTGATTTACTCATCTGTGGATTATTTCAGGGACTGATTTAATTACACACAATGCAAACACTGAGACAGCTTTGTGGCTCATTATGTCAACTCTTCTGGAGAGCCAGGGAGAATTGTATGTGGTCTTATGAAAGGGGGTTATTCATTTTACAAACCAAGAGGAAAAGCAGTGGGAGGTTAGTCAAACTCTTTCTTTGCCTAATGAAAATCATCACAGCAGAGGTGGTTTGGAAAGCCAAATGGAAGATAACATACAGCACAGACCAGAAATATCACAGTATATATTTCATTTAGCTCACAAGTCTTTGTTTAGAGATTACAAACTATGCCTATGCAAAATAGCATCAACTTGAAGATGAACTTAATTTGTTGAAAGCCTCGGATACCATCTGATACTCTGGTTCCCTTTTTTAGGCTTCACTTGTGTTTTTTTGCTCTGTGGCTTAAAAACATGAAATCAGTCATGATCTGGAAAGACCCTGAAAATATAACAGCATGGGCTGGTATAATATTCTAATGGCATGATAACCTTGGAATAAAATATCTGGGTTTTAGGGTATTGTGATTATTATACTCTATTGGAGCAGTAAACATGTTGGACTAAATAATTCAAATCAATCATTCTGCGGTCTTCATTAGTTTCAAAAACACAGATTTCTTTACAATTTAAAACTCCATCTTTGGATAGCTTTTTGGATAGCATACTGTTGTCCTAAAGAAAAAGAAAAAAAAAAAAAAAGGAAAAAAAAGTCATACACATTCGGAATAGTATAGCGGAACATTTTAGTGGTTTTCGGTATGCCTCAAAAACGGTTATCGTCCCAAGCCTAAAATTTTCTAAACATCATAGAAGTTAATAAGCAACAGCTTAACCAGCTTTTAAAGCGTCAGCCAGATTTAATATTAATATGGATTGGGGAAAAAAAGTAAAACATTAAATTAACAAAGGTTGTGTCGGTAACAATGGATGGAAACACCTCTTAAATTCAACTTAAGTTATTTGCTTAAACAAATAAATAGTTTACGCATTATTTTCTATAGAAATTCATAACTCACAATGTAATTTTTTAAAAACTTTTTTTGTGACTTTCATTTCAGACTTATAAAAGTATATAATAAAATGTAACTGAGATTTATTTCAAATATCATTAAACTCAAAACAAACAAACATAAATATAAATATATATATATATATATATATATATATATATATATATATATATATATATATATATATATATATATATATATATATATATATATATATATATATATATGGTTGAAGTCAGAATTATTAGCCCCCCAGTAAATTGTTGTTTCCCCAATTTCTGTTTAACAAAGAGAAGTTTAAGTTTTTTTTCCAACACATTTCTAAACATAATAGTTTTATTTAACTCATATCTAATAACTGATTTATTTTATCTTTGCCATGATGACCGTCAATAATATTTTACTTGATATTTTTCAGGACACTTCTATACAGCTTAAAGTGACATTTAAAGGCTTAACTGGGTTAAATATGTTAACTAGCCGGGTTAGGGTAATTAGGCAAGGTATTGTATAATGATAGTTTGTTCTGAAAACAAACTTAGCTTAAGCGCTTATAATTTTGACCTTAAAATGGCTTTTAAAAAATTAAAAACTGCTTTTATTCTAGCTGAAATGAATCAAATAAGACTTTCTCCAGAAGAGCAAATATTAAATCACACATATTGTGAAAATGTCCTTGCTCTGTTAGACATCATTTTGGAAATATTTAAAAAAAGAAAAAATTCAAAGGGGGTTAATAATTTTGACTTCAACTGTATATATACACACACACACTAGGGCTGAACTATATATCGTTTGAGCAGTGATATTACAATATGTGTATCCACAAAAGTTACATCATAGGATTAGATTATTTATTAAAGACTAAAAGTAAAAGATATTATTATTTTTAAAAAGTATACAACGATGAAGACTATATTATTTTACGTTTTTTATTTTACAGTTACACTCTCAAGGAAACCTTTTTAATTTGCTCCGTTGTATTTATCTATGCTTGTAATTTATTATATTTTATGCAAAATTATTCAAATCATCTGGTGAAGTTATATTGATATCGCAATATATAATTGCAGAAAAACATAATATTGCACACCCTTCTTCTCCTAACAATTCCAGTATTAAATTACATATCTTTAAATAAGTAAAAAAAAATAATAATAATTAAAAAAAATTAATCACATTATCCTTCATAAATATGCCGATTTGGAAAGACAAAAAAGTTTCTTATTATGATCTACATATTTACTGCTTAACATTTTTCATAGTAACTTTAAAACATTAACAATCTAGTCCGATAAAAAACAATGAAAGAATGTAATATGTTTTCTTATTCAGCAGTGATATTTATATTGTTTTCAAATCATTTTCACTCATTTGAACCTTCAAAGGATCATGAAAAAGTTGCATTATTTACACAAAGCTATTAGGGAAAGCCCCTCATCAATAAACCATAAATCATGAATAATATTCAGTACTGAAGCTAAATCAACATAATGGAATGCTAGAAAATAAAAAGTATAGATTCAAAAATATCCTACAGTACATAAGCACTGTCTGCATGTACAGTGTGTGACAAGCCTTACACACATCTGTCTATGCACAGCAGACATCAAGGCAGCACACTAATCTCTGTCCAACGGAGGAGGGACATAAAAAGTGTTTTTTCCCTCATTCTTGCTTTGATACTTCCCTCAGCGCTTTAACACTTACAATTTTTCCACACACAACAGGTCAAACACTCTAATGTCTCACTCTCTGTGAAGTTCTCTGTGAAGTCCTCCTCACACATGCGGGCACATACACACACTGCGCTCTGTGTACGCAGACAAAACGGCTCTCTTTCTGTGTCTCTTTCTTTAAAGTGTCCAGCCTCCTCCCCCAAACACACTCCTCAGCACGTACACACACACAAGCGCACACGCAGAACTTCATCACAACTTCAGCAAAACAAGACTCTGGCAGAGTAAGTGGGAGAGATGGGAAAGGTGAAGGGCAGATGGAGAGACCTGAGATGAGTGGGACTTGAGCTGTGAATGGTCTGAGAGAGCAGGAGGAGAGAAAGAAGGAAGGCCGACTGCAGGTCAAGTGCGTCTGGCAATGGGAAGGGGGAGAGAGAGATTTAATGTACAGCTTGTGAAAGATTTGTTCAGTTGAGTTGAATCTTTGCAATGAATCATTCAACTGGAGCGGTTTTGATAGCTATGAATGGATTGTTCATGAATCAGTAATTTGATCATGTCTCTCAAACTTGATTCGTATATGAAAACCGCAAACCTAAAGTAATATTAAACTTAGGGATGTTGCCATGCTGAAATGATTAAACTTAAACAAACAAATAAATAAATAGGAATTCATCGAAACTACTTTAAAAAAAGAGGAGATGAAATTATGAATACAAGGAGCCAAGCACACACTCAAAAATAGCTGGGTTCAGTGTTGCACCAAAACAAGTCCTTTATGTTGACCAAACACAAGTCAATTAAGTTAACTTTTTTTTCTCACAAATTTAAGTGGATTGAACAAAAATTAAATAAGTTGTGCCACTGAAATCTCAAGTATTGTGTTATTTTGGCTCTTCTTAAGTAGTTTGAACCAGAAGCAATTAGAATTTTTTTTAGTGCAACAGAGGCGCAATGAAAAGCAAGCATATTATAGTTAATCAACAATGTGAAATTAAACGTATATTAAAATGATTTCAGTCAAAAATGAATCGATAATCATATATTGAGTTGTGTAATTTAATAATCTATCGCCTTTGAGCAGTGGTTAGTACTTATATCAAATTATATCAAAATGTAGTGTGGTCAGTGTGAGGTGACAATAGCTATGTTTCCATCCAAAAATGCACATTAACTTTATGCTCAAAACTAGAATAATCGCATTAAAAAAATGTGCAAATAAAGCAGCAAAGTTTACATCCAATTAGTCAAAGCGAACAAAATCACTATAACGCTGGATAAGTTGGCAGTTCAATCTGCTATGGCAACCCCAGATTAATAAAAAAGGGACTGAGCCAAAAAGAGAATGAATGAATGAATGAATGAATGAATAATAATTATTATAACAGTAACAACAATTTTTAATAGCAAAATTTTTGACTTTTGTAAGGTGATAAAAATCAATAGCCGCGTTTCCACTATCGCGCCTAAAGCGAGAAAACCAGGGCGAGCCAAGGCCAGTCGCATTTCCACTGTCACTTCTTGGGCCTTAACGGGCCAAATTGGGGCTTTCTTGAAGCCAGCGGCCGGCCTTTTTCGGCCCGCCGAATACCTTGGGCCAAAGAGGGCCAGCTGGGGCTTCGGGGTGGAGTAAAAGGAGAGGCGGAGTGCGGACACAGTTTTCCGAACGCACACGAGTACATGCGCCTAACAAATAAACAAATAAATAAATAAGGGAAAGAAAACACCTAGCCTTATAGGCTGGGGTCTTTTTGCTTATAATCTCCCTTCTAAATGTAAGGCTGTTGCATAAAATAATAAGTTTTCATTAATAAGTGACATTCTTTGCTGCATCCTCGATGTTTCAATAACGCATAATAATCTTTACACCACATTAAGACACAGTAGACAGTAAATGTTTTCAAATGAATATGATGAATGAGAACACACAGGCATGTGCGTTTAGACATATCATGTACTGCTGTAAAGTAACGTGTAATTTTTTGCTTCCGTTGTCTTCATTTTAATCGTTTCGGGATGATGCGATGGTGTGCTTTATCTGCCTGATTCCTGCTGAAGTGGGCGGGTTTTGTGACGTTTAATTCGGGGTACGTTCTGGGGGCAGGGTTTACGTGACGCGCTGCGAGCTACTAGCCCGTCTGTGGAAACGAGACATGATTTCGTCCTCACTGCTCAACCTCCCGGCTGATAAAAGCCCTATCTCGCACTGGCCCTGACAGTAGAAATTCGGCTAATGGGGCCCTTGGACTTGCTATTGCCCCAGTTCCCAATGTGCTTTTAATCCGGCCCTAGTTGTGGAAATTCATTCATTCATTTTCTTTTCCGCTTAGACACTTTTTAATCTGGGGTCGCCAGAGCACATGTTTTTACATAGCGAATGCCCTTCCAGCTGCAACCCGTCACTGGGAAACATCCATACACACTCATTCACACACATACACTAAGAACAATTTAACTTACCCAATTCACCTATACCAAGTTTTTCGGACTTGTTGGGGAAACCAGAGCACCCGGAGAAAACCCACCCAAATATGGGGAGAACATGCAAACTCCATACATGCCAACTGCCCCAGCAGAGGCTCGAACCAGCAACCTTCTTGTTTGATTGTGCTACCCACTGCGCCACCGTGTCACCCAGAAAAAACTTTGAACATACAATAAAGCTATACAGTGCACATCATCAAATCCAAAAGAAAAAAAAAATCCAACAATTACAAAACCTCTGTGCTCCTAAAACTTAAATGGCAAAGACATAACAAATGACACCATACATAAAAATAGCAAAATAATGCTGTCTCTGACACCTCAAACTATTATTCTTAATCACTACTTTTACACTGGTACATAAAAGCTAATTTTAAGGTAGTAAAGAACCACTGAAGTCATTCGGTTAAATGATATCTTTAAAAAAAATTACTCGAATCAATTCACTTGAATGAACTGAACATCCCATCTCTACAGTGTGGAAGGAGGGCAGAAATGGCTTTCCTCCAAAACTCTCTCCTCCATCCTTTCTCTGGGTTGTTCTCATGGCTCTTTGGCCAGAGAGGAAAAGGAGTATCGCTGACTTTTCTCGGCCCCTGCGCTACAACCACAGAGAGCTTTTGTGATGAGAGCCCACGCCTGTCACTTACATTCGATTCTGCTGGACACACTGCAGTGGCGGCCTACCGGGGTCGGCCCTGGGGTCCTGATCAGGTGACCTTCCCACTGCGCTCACAACTCCTTCAGCAGCAGGAACAACAGCATGTCTCTAGAGACGGGCACACATGTACTGAACACACACATACACTTCCCTTTGTGGATCAGCCACGTTCACTGATACATTTAAGCACACACACACGCTAGCTCACACACACACACTCCTCTTTCCCACGGAATCACACTGTTCATTTCCCAAGCTTTATTGATGCAGTTAACACAGAAAGCTACAAATATCAAGTACATTCCATTCTGGGCTAAGGAATTAGTTGTAACACTAACTAACCTTTAACTACGTAACCTGTTTTTAATGTATTTACTAACATGAACAAAACATTTATTAAATAAAAAAATGGTTACACTTTATTTTGATGGTCGGTTTCTTGAATTGAAGTTACATTGCATCTACATGCCAACTAATTCTCATTAGATAAGTAGACTGTTAGGTTGGGGTTAGGGTAAGTTGACATGTGCTTGCAAAGTTTCTTTTAGTCAGTTAATATGACTATAATATCAGTTATAGTCTGTCGAAGGAGCAATATCTTCAGAATATAAGCAGACAGTCTACTAATACTCAAATGGACAATCAAAATAAAGTGTTACCAAAAAAATAATTGACAATATAAATTTACTGAAAAATATTATTTACTGTCATCATGGCAAAGATAAAATAAATCAGTTATTAGAGATGAGTTAATAAAACTATTATGTTTAGAAATGTGTTGAAAAAAATCTTCTTGCCGTTAAACATAAATTGGGGAAAAAATAAACAGGGCGTCTAATAATTCAGGGGGCTAATAATTCTGACTTCAGCTGTACAGGTTTGGTACTTCAAGGCTATTTTTTATTTTGATTCCATAAAATTAAGTATTCTCCATTTCATGAATCATGCTTGAAGCCAGTTCCCAGCTGTGCACACCTTTTATCTCCAGGCATCTTATGAGAAGCCATTATGTGCGTCGGAATTAACTTCAATTTGGCTGATTTGACCATCTGGGATTCTCACTATCTGGATTGACTTCCTCCCATTCAACTTTGTTCTTGACTCCTATTCTTTGAAACTCTCCCATGTCCAGTTGGAATGAGCTACATGGAGGCACTGTGTCTTGGTGGGGCACTGGGGGAAATTTTATACTAGTGATGATATAGTCTTTTATTTAGTTAGTGCCAGATACCATGGTTTTGTTGCGTGATATCGCATGTCATAAATGAGGATGGCGACATTTCTGGAAGTGATAAATACTATAGGTTCTGAATAAGAGAATTTCAGCACCTGAGTTTAATTTGTATTTGCATAATTATGAACATTTTAAGAAATTTAAGGGATTAAGAAATACTGTAAGGATTTGTTGATTTATTGTATAACCATGCCATAAAAATACATTGCAGCCAAAGAGCAATGAACTATCTGAAAATAAAATTGATCCTTGAACTTTCTATTGTAAATCAACATTGGTGCCATTTTTTTCATGTCAATAGCTGATTCTGCTTCTAATAATTATACAATTTACATTGAAATAGTGTGTAAAGAAACAAGAGCATCTCATTTTAACCTGTTTTGTCATATAAACACACACACAAAAAAATATGTTTTAACCTGCTCCTGATCTGCTGCTAAGATGACCGAAGCCACAAAAAACACACATCTTCGATGAGAATTGTAACTGTGGTGGCATGTAGAAGCATTTTGTAATTCGAATCCCTACTTAATCATGCAACTGCAACATTTCGGTCAAACACTCTAACCCATCTACACACCAACATGCTACAACAACAAATAAAACTAGAATCCTCATATAGGCTGCCTTAAGTCAATCTTAGGCCGTTGACTTGTTGTTTCGCTGCCCTATGACCGTGGTTCTGGAGGCAGCGTTAAAACTGATTTTAGACTTCTGAGACAGTATAATGATTTGTTAATGTCCGCTGTCGCCATTGGCTTGCATGGTTCAGGATCTGAAAAGTTACTCATCGATGAATTTGTTCTTCAGTGTTTGGACTCTCAATAATCATAATGGACTTCAAACCACACTAAACTGAGCTAAACTGAACTGAATTAAAACACTAAAAACTGAGCTACCCTGATCCAATTACTATGACCATTTATCTGAAGCTGCTTTGACACAATCTGCATTGTAAAAGCGCTTTACAAATAAAGCTGAATTGAATTGAATTAATGTACAAGAAAAGAGAGAGCTTTGGTGATAACCAAGGAAATATTTGCATAGTACAATACAATCAGCTCTTCAATACAAATGCCATCAAAAGTGGAAAATGGTGGTCAAAAACATACATGTACACAAATTGATACCACAGCAGCACTTCAAGATGCCATGTTTATGTTTTTATCTTAACTCTAAAGGCAAACCGAATGCAAAACTTCCGTCTGTAATTTTCGCACATAAAAAAATTAATTCTACCTCACAATGTGTCAATCCTACTGACGCACTGCTTCTGAAACTTTCGTCTGTCATAAACTATTCAGGGCCGCCGCACAAGTGAAAAGGCAAAATTCGACATTTTTTCCATATAAAAATATGTTCTGCAGTGTGCAAAGACCTTAAGAAATGTACACCTAGGATTGTGGAATATCAAAGGCAGTTATAGACGCATCCATGCTGCTAAAAATTGTTATTAGAAAGGATACCGAATTAGGAAGATTAGCAGAATTTGGATTTGAACCTGCCTTGATGCCTTACCGACTTGGACTGCTGCCTCTGTAGGAAGACTTTTTAGAGCTTTCGGACACAGCCATACTAGAATCATACTAACATGACTTAGAATACCATAGAAGCGTGCAAAAAGCACCAAAACCACCTTAGCAAACATACAACAACATGCTAAAAACACTCAGAACCGCTAAGCAACTATACAACAACATTTAAAAAAACACTTTGAACATCTTAGCAACATGCCAAAACACTGAGAATACCTTAAAGCCAATAAACACCACATAGACGAACAACAAACTAGTCTGTCAGAGTTTGTTGTATCAGTGTGTTTTTCCCTGTCGGTGTCTTTTGCCATTGGTCAGACACCTGGAGTTCTCCACAATGGACATCCAGCAATCTCCAGCCTCCGGCAGCTAGACTGCAAATGGTCATGCCCAACTGAGCCTGGTTTCTTTCAATGTTTTTTTTTTCTTCACTTTCGTCAATTGGTGAAGTTTGTTGCTCGCCACTGGCTCGCTTGGTTTGGGACTTGTGGAGAGTGCATCGATGGATTTGCTCTACAGTGTTTGGACTTTCAACAGTGAAAATTAAACCACACTGAACTGAACTAAACTGAACTTCAACTCTGAAAACTGGACTGAAGCAGTTTTAATTAATTAGAATTTCTATGATAAGCTACTTTGACACAATCTACATTGTAGAAGCGCTATAGAAATAAAGATAAATTCAGTTGAAAAAAAGTTAGTTTTTATCCTGCTGAACATGTCGATATGTATTTGTTTAATTGTAAACAAACATGACAAACATGACAAACATGTGATAGTTTTTTTCAAACAAATGGCAACAAACTCAGAGCTATACAGACCAGATAGGCTTTACATAAATGTCTTTTTAGCCCTGAGAACGATCCTTTTATTAATTATTGTGCATTATTGTTGGGGTTTGGTAAACATCTGTGCGGTGTTCATTTTGTTTTCTGTGTGGTGTGAACTGGTCTTCAGAAACTGTACAGCACGCTAAAAACACTAACCATCACATAGCAACATTTCCATAAACATGCACCTCACACACCATTCAGAACCACCAAACATCCTGAACTGTTACACACGCACGCACACACACACACACGCATGCACGCACACACACACGCACACACACACGCACACACACACACGCACACACACACGCACACACACACACGCACACACACACACGCACACACACACACACGCACGCACGCACACACACACACACACGCACACACACACACACACACACGCACACACGCACACACGCACACACACACACAATAGTGGTTTAAATACTATGCTGAAAAAATTTAATGACAAAAAGTCAAGACGACAAATAATTTTGTAGATTTAACTTGTTTTTTTAAGTCAATAAGGTTTGAGCTAATTAAAGTTATACAAAGTTTTATTCTTTTTTTTTTGCGTTAAGATGTTTATAAAGGGTTATTTGATTCAATTAAAAAAATCTATGGCAGCAAGATTTTTTTTTTACAGTGGTAAGTACAAAACTCTCAATTCTGGGTAAAATGTTGTGTCAGTAAACCTGTAAGGGAAGTCACTGGGTTCAGATTGAGGGTATGCTTGTAAAAATGTTTCTTGCAGCAGGCAGGCTGGTGTTTGAGGCAGCACAATGAGTCTGAGCGGCAGTGTGCTCAAAGCACTTCCCAGTGTTGTGCTGGGCGATCCCCTCACTGATAAACAGTGCCCTCTCCACCCTTACACGTCTCTATCAAGATCTGGAAGCACTGCCACTTTAGGACCGTTCCCACATCGGCCAGATGCGAACGCATGCAACACACTCACACACTCCTCTTCCACCGTCCACAGTTCAACATACCCTTAGGAAATCCAAAGGAAACTGAAGTGACAGGCGTGCCTGCTTAAAGCAATGTGCCATTGTAAAAATACCACTGTGCGAGAGTTTGTTCATATCTTTTGGGTTCATGTGCTTGCTTTAAAAGATTGATGGGTTGGACGGTGATCTGTTTTTAAGTAGTTTGCTCACAATACACTCTACTAATTAAGATTTGATTAACAGTAACTCGCTGAAGGGTGTTAAAGTGGAAAATTAAGCCTCTTGGGATGAGCTGGTAGTTTAAGTGCAGAAACACCAAGGAGATGTTTAAAAACTTGGGAGTATTCAGTAGTTATGTCTCTTTTTTCATGTTGATGTCAGAAAAAAAAAACATAGTTTAAAGATGTAGCAGAAAAAAAGCTGTATAAATAAAAAAGTGTAAGCTGTAAAACCCAACAGTCAACGTTATCAAATGAAATGAGTGTAGTTAACTTAAAATTGACTGAAGGTTGATTCTACTCATTTGAAAGAGTTTTAAACTCAGTGTTGGATGTATGGTGAGTTCACAGTACTAGTATAGTTAACTTATTATTAACCGCCTATAATATAATATAATATAATATAATATAATATAATATAATATAATATAATATAATATAATATAATATAATATAATATAATATAATATAATCATTCATTCTCAGCTTAGTCCTTTTATTAATCTGGGGCACCACAGCGAAATGAACTGCCTATAATATAATATAATATAATATAATATAATATAATATAATATAATATAATATAATATAATATAATATAATATAATATAATATAATATAATTTAATTTAATTTAATTTAATTTAATTTAATTTAATTTAATATAATATAATATAATATAATATAATATAATATAATATAATATAATCATTCATTCTCAGCTTAGTCCTTTTATTAATCTGGGGCACCACAGCAAAATGAACTGCCTATAATATAATATAATATAATATAATATAATATAATATAAGATAATATAATATAATATAATATAATATAATATAATATAATATAATATAATATAATAGTTTTTGTAAAAATATTAATATTTTATGTTTTAAAATATTCATAGTTGATATAATATAATTAGCATTCAACATTTCATAACATTAATGAAAGTGAACCATTTCTATTAACTACACCTATTGTATCTTAGCTATTTAAGACATATAAACGGTATAAAATATATAAATATATTGTATTCTAAAAAATAAGAGATTCAATGAAACTTTAAAAGATGGTTAAAAACTTGAGTATTTTAATAGGTTTTTTTTTCATGATGATGTCAGAAAAAAAAAAGTAGTCTAAAGATGTAGCAGAGAAAAAAAACTGTATGAAAAAGTGCACTGTAAAACCCAAGTCAACTTTGTCAAAATGAAACAACATTTCATTTGATAAAGTAATTCTCCTCATTTGAAAAGAGTTTTGAACTCAGTGTTGAAGATAATGAGTTGAATAAATACCTCATTACTTCAACTTAAATGGAGTAAGTTCACAGTATTCATATATATATATATATATATATATATATATATATATATATATATATATATATATATATATATATATATACACTCAAATGGTTTGTAGCAATTGGTTTCCCTGGACGGTTTGAGTTGCCCTAAATTATTGGGTTTTACAGTTGGTTATCATGACTACAAACATATCAGCAATGACAAAACTTTCAAATCCAAACAAAGCTTTAGGCCAAGTCACCAACATAATAAATGTTGATCAGATGAGCATCCAAAGCCAAAGACACATCCTCATTAAACACCCTAATGAAAAACTGATCTTATGACTTAAGCCAGTGATTTACTGTTGTCGTGTCAGATAGGGTGGAGAAGTCTTGACTGAGGGGAAAATGAAATGAAAAATGGAGCGCTGTCGGAAGCGGTGAGGGCGAGCGATGGAGCGGTGCCGCAGGGTTTGCTGGTGTGCAGCTCGGGGAGGAAACGGCGCTCAGAGCCGCAGGGGGAAAAGAAAGCCTGCATCTGGTCGCTAATGAGCCGCTTACAGGCAGCGACGCTCCTCATCAGCTCTGTTTGTTTTCACAGGCCTCTCTGTGTCCACTCTGCGATTGTTTTGCTTGGTGAGCCCTACCGTCGTTCTCAGGCTCTCGGGCCCTTATTTATCAAGCGACTGAGCCCTGTTTTTTTTTTTTCTTTGCCTCGAGTTCATCGGGCTAAATATAAGCTCTCTTTCCTTTTCAGCCAGTCAGTTGCATTGTGACAGACAGTGGTTTTCTGGTACATCGGTAAGGAGAGATAGATTGGGGGGTGTTTTCAATTGCTTTAACCTTCTCTGGCTGTGATTCAATGAGTGCAATGCGAACAGGATGCAGTACAAACAGTCTCTCAAATGTGTGTTTTTTTTAGATGTCTGTGGAATAATTGGCTTAAAGTTAAACTCTAAAGTTTTTTTTACATGCAATTTTACTCGTCATTAATTTAGTATATAATGTTATGAATGTGAAGTAATTTAAATACAAAGTTGGTTTAAAAAGGTTAAATAAATGAATAATTACATTAAAATGTAATTTAGTTCATTTAAAATTGATCTGTCATTTATCTTCATGTTGTTCCAAACCCACAACTCTTGGCTGTAGTTTTAAATATAATATCTACGATATTTGATTTTAAAGTGATCACTGGATTACAGATTCTGCATTATTTTATCTTTTATAACATTTTATAGTACTATTATATATATTTTTTACAAAATAAAACTAAATAAAAAAAGCAATTAGCAAGAGATGACATGATGCACACATAACGAAATTTAACGAACTTCATGGTGAATTTAAAAAAAAAACGTAAATAATATTTAATATTTTATTTTTTATTTTAATAATCATGAAATTAATTTATTTGAAAAACAAATTAAATTGAATTAAAAACCAAATAAAATCAAATAAAAAGTAATAAAAACAAACTAAATAAAATAAAAACGAACAAACAAAAAGTTAAATAAAAACAAACAAATAAAAAATAAAAACAAGTAAAATAAAATAAAAACAAAAACTTAAATAAACAAAACAAAAAGTAAAATAAAAACAAATAAAATACAGTAAAATAAAAGAAAAACAAAAAGTAAAAGAAAAACAAACAAAAAAAGAAAAACAAATAAAATAAAAAAGAAAACAAATAAAATAAAAACAAATAAAATTAAGCTAAATAAAAACAAAAAAGTAAAATAAAATAAAAACCAATAAAATAAAAACAAAATCAAAAAAGAAAAACAAATAAAATGAAAAACCAATAATAAAAACAAAGTAAAATAAAAACAAATAAAAAAATGAATCAAATGAAAACAAAAAAGAAATAAAAACTAATAAAATAAAAACAAATAAAATAAAAACTAATATTTTAGTTGAACTATAAGCAGATTTTTTTGTTTTTCTATTATATATGATATAGGCAACATAAAAAAGTGTTTTAGTTTGTTTGTTTGCTTAAATTCCAACAGAATAAATACAACAAATTTTACAGCTGTGATTTGATTAACAATATGACCTTATTCCTGTTCTCTTCAACAGATTTGAAGTAAGCTTGAACAAAACAAGCACATGACTTGTGAGCAGTAATCCCTCTTATCATAGACATGTTGTGACTCCCTCTCATAATTCCTGATCAGTGATCCTTAAATGCTAATATTACTCCTGTGCTTTCTGGCCCTTTATAGTAGTCCCACACATTTCAGTGCACGCTCTCAACGGTCGACCAGCTTAGGGATAAAAGTGGGCCCTCAGACCCTTAAAACCCTACTGAATACCCTTTCAGATGGCCAACAAGGTGCGGATGGGGGGTGGGGGGGTTGGACTCTGATCCACGCTCCTTTTTTTTTGTACAAGTACCAGCGTTCAAATGTGACAGCAGGCCAGCACTTCAGAAGACTGATTCAAAGGTATGGCTGTGGGTCGCTGTTTCAATGGGTCCTATACCCATCACATGCTCTTTGGCTAAATCATCATGACCTGAGATTTCAACCACTCCGCCACACTCTTTCTCAGGCTTTTCTTCTTATGCACGCCAAACCGCTAGCCAGAACGAACACCCACCCTCGTCCTTTTTCTCTTCAAACACTTCCTAACCATATTGACAAAACATTTGATCTTACCACTTAGAGTTGTTCTACATAGAATTAAATGTTTTCAGCTAAGCATTTTCTCTTAAAACCTATTCACAAAGCTGCTGAGAAAAACTTTAAGTAGCAACAAAGAAAAGTCTTAAGCTAGGAGTAAACCCGGATTTGTCATTGCTATGGATGATGTGAGCATGTTTACTAACTATCCACACAGTGACTAGTTGATCTGTAAGATGTTTATTTATAGACATATTGTAGAGTGTAGTATTATATTAACATATTTAGTTAATCCTCCACAGGCAGCAATGGTACCAAGACATTTGAAGTCCAGAAAAATATTCACAAAATATTTAGCAGTTAAACTGTAATCATAGAAAGTTCCAAGAAATTTCTTTGTCTATTTCAGGTAAATTTTACCATACAATGCTTGCGTTTTGTTCTGCTGACTCTAATTGCATATACTGCCCATATGTGCACTCTGACAAGGAAGAAAACAAAGTCATTTTTTAAGAATATTTGGTGCACAGAAGTGCTACAGATGAACCACTGAAGTCACATGGAATGTTTTGACAATGGTTTTGTTGGTCACACTTTACAATAATGTTTCATTAGTTAATGTACACTCACCAGCCACTTTATTAGGTACGCCTGTCCAACTGCTCGTTAATGCAAATTTCTAATCAGCCAATCACATGGCAGCATCTCAATGCATTTAGGCATGTAGACATAATCAAGATGATCTTCTGCAGTTCAAACCGAGCATCAGAGAAAATCTCTGAGCAGCAGTTTTGTGGGCGCAAATGCCTTGTTCATGCCAGAGGTCAGAGAAGAATAACCAGACTGGTTCAAGCTGATAGAAAGGCAACAGTAACTCAAATAATCACTCGTTCGTTACAACCGAAGTATGCTGAGGAGCATCTCTGAACACACAACACATCCAACCTTGAGGCGGATGGGCTACAGCAGCAGATGACCACCTGGGTGCCTTTGTCAGCTAAGAACAGGAAACTGAGGCTACAATTCGCAGAGGCTCACCAAAATTGGACAATAGAAGATTGGAAAAACGTTGTTTCGTCTGATGAGACTCGACTTCTGCAGCAACATTCGAATGGTAGGGTCCGAATTTGGCATCAACAACATGGCTCCATCATGCCTTATATCAACTAGTCAGGCTGATGGTGGTGGTGAAATGGTGTGGGGGATATTTTCTTGGCAAACTTTGGGGCCATTAGCACCAACTGAGCATCATGTCAATGCCACAGCCTACCGGAGTCTTGTTGCTGACCATGTTCATCACTTTACGACCACAGTGTTCCATCTTCTGATAGCTACTTCCAGCAGGATAACGCACCATGTCCTAAAGCATGAATCATCATCTCAGAATGGTTTCTTGAACCTGACAATGAGTTCATTGTACTCAAATGGCCTCCACGGTCACCAGTTCTCAATCCAATAGAGCACCTTTGGAATGAGGTAGAACATAAAAATTTGCATCATGGATGTGCAGCCGACAAATCCGCAGCAACTGCATGATGCTATCATGTCAATATGGGCCAAAGTCTTTGAGGAATATTTACAGTCCCTTGTTGAATCTGTGCCATGAAGGATTAAGGCAGTTCTTAAGGCAAAAGGGGGTCCAACTCGGTACTAGTAAGGTGTACCTAATAAAGTGGCCGATGAGTGTAAATTTCTAACATGAACTAATTATGAACAATACTTGTACACCATTAATTATCCTAATTTATCTAACATTTACCAATGCACCATGAGTTCACACGAATTAACAATGAATAACTTTATTACTTTTGTTAACTAACATGAACAAACACTTCGATAAATGTATTGTTCATTGTTTGTTCATGTTAGTAAATGCATTATCTATTGCAACCTTATTGTAAAGTATTACCATTTTGTTTCCTTTTCTGCACTGTGAAAGTCTCAGGACGGTGGCTGTCCATGGAGGATGAAAGAACTCCCGGATTTCTGCACCTTAGAATAATAGGGTTCTATCTGACATTTTTGTCAAAACTGAGTTATTGACATATTCTTTTTAAATAACAACTTATTTACATTATGGATGTTTTTTAATCAGCTGTTTACATTTGGACTTTTTATTTAAAAAAGAAATGTTACACGTACTATTTGCTATGGAATGCAAAAAATTGAAGCTCAATATCTTAAAATCGTTCAGAACAGATGGAACCTTACAATTCTAAGGTGACTTTCCATCTAAAATATCGTAAATTGTGCTCCAAACGTGAACAAAGTTCTCAGGGTATTGGAATGACATGAGGGTGGGTAATTCACAACAGATTTTTCATTTTGGGCGTGAAAACCCTTTAATAGCCTTTTTAGTGTCAGAAAAACATGAAAACTTACAAAAGCATGCAATAACAGCTTCTACTTCAATTGGTTGATAAAGTTCTTTAAATCTGTCATAATACCTCCACTATTAAGGTAATACCACTTTTTTTTTAATCATTGCTGAATATGACTAAATATGAGGTAGATTGCTGGCAGCATACATTTAAGGTTAGTTTGTGATTTGTTCTTAGTGACTTCTAGAAGTTTTCCCAACTACTCCCAGTGTCTTACAGATTTATGACCTACACTCAAACACTTTCTGAATTTAGCAGTCCAAAATGAATGACTGACCTGTTCATTATTTAAAGGCAAGTTATGCACTAATTTAGCCCTAAGATGCTTTGTATAAAAATACATCTATAACCGATTCTGTCCCCAAGGGAAACGAGGGACAGACAAAGAGAGAAAAAAAAAAGAATGTTAAGGAATGGACGAGGGGGCAGTCGCTGGGCAGACAGTGGCACTCTGTGTGAGAGAGTGTGGGGCACGGCGGGGTGGCGTGGTGCCGGTGTTGTGCTGGGAACGGGGAGATCTTGGCCAGCCGTGGGTGAGGACAGGGCTTCTGTGCTTCTCTCCCCAGCCCTTTATCTCTCTCACACGGAAGAAGTGGGTCAGCTTTTGGGGCCGAGGTATGGTTACATTTGAAAGCCTCCCGCTGAATGAGCTCTACTCCCTTGATTACAGGGCAACATTTCAAAACACAATTTATCAGTACTCTTTCAAAAGAAGAAATGAGAAGCTGAAGGGAAATCTGTAGAGTCTGCAGAAAGGGATCTGGGAACAGGAGCTGATATGGGCTTATTTGTCGCCTTGTTTGTGCTCATGGATATGCAAGATAATTTTACGTGTTTATGTGCTCTAATCTGATTGGATAGTGTGTAAGTGCTGATAATTAGCAGTACAGCATGGATGGATGGAAGGATGGATGGACAAACAGATTGAGCAATAGATGGAAGGATAGATAGAACAATAGATATAATGATAGAATCAATGATAGAATGATAGAACAGATAGATAGACAGACAGACAGACAGACAGACAGAGCAATAGATGCAAGGATAGATAAAAGAATAGATAGAACAGAACGATAGAAACAATGATATAGAACAATAGAAATAACGATAGAATGATAGAAGGATAGAAGGATAGAATAAAACAGGAGGATAGATAGAACAATAGATAAAACGATAGAACGAGAACAGAACAATAGAAAATGATAGAAAAAAACAGAACAATAGGATGATACATAGAAGGATAGAAAAATCGATAGAATGATATAACGATGGATGGATGGATGGATGGATGGATGGATGGATAAACAGATTGAGCAATAGATGGAAGGATAGATAGAACAATAGATATAATGATAGAATCAATGATAGAGTGATAGAACAGACAGATAGATAGACAGACAGACAGACAGAGCAATAGATGCAAGGATAGATAAAAGAATAGATAGAACAGAACGTTAGAAACAATGATATAGAACAATAGAAATAATGATAGAATGATAGAACGATAGAATAAAACAGAAGGATAGATAGAACAATAGATAAAAACGATAGAACGAGAAGAGAACAATAGAAAATGATAGAAAAAAACAGAACAATAGGACGATACATAGAACTACAGATAGATAGATAGATAGATAGATAGATAGATAGATAGATAGATAGATAGATAGATAGATAGATAGATAGATAGATAGATAGATAGATAGATAGATAGATAGATAGATAGATAGATAGATAGATACATAGAAGGACAGATAGATAGATAGATAGATAGATAGATAGATAGATAGATAGATAGATAGATAGATAGATAGATAGATAGATAGATAGATAGATAGATAGATAGATAGATAGATAGATAGATAGATAGATAGATAGATAGATAGATAGATAGATAGATAAGTAAGCATAGCTAGTTCAAAACCATCATCTCAGTATGTAATTTATGAGGGGTTATTCTTTTAGATGTCAACGCTGAGATTGAATTTCACAGCCAAATTGATGGCATTTCAACATGTTTGTGGTCAAAGAGGACGTATCGCTACTGCCTTTAAAGCGCGTCAATAATCGATTCCATGGCCGCCAAAGGCTTCACCTCGACTTTAACAAGAAGTGAGCAGAGCGGAGGCACAGACCTCTCGCTGTGCATCACCGCTGCAGCCTCTCACAGGCTCTAAATCAAAGCTCAGGAGCCATGAATGACAATGTCCCTTTCTTTAAGCTCTTCCCTCTGAGGAAGAAAGGCCTGCGAGCCCCCAATGTGCTCCCTGAGAGGGAACAGCGTGGCCTCCCCCATCCCTCCTCACCGCTGAACTCAGTTTATGGCCGGGCTGAGGTTGCTCACTTCAAGGTAGTGTTCTTTTGAACAGCGCCGTTGCCGGGGCTCGTGTTACACCTGCCCCCGCTCTAACCTCTCCTCATTCACACGGCCCTCTGGGACAAGGCCCTTCTCTGTCTGCCTGCCCCACCACACAAAGCACCCACAAGCCATCAGTGCCAGTGCTGTTTGTTAGCCACCATCGCCCCAGCACTGTCCGCTCACACAATGTGCAACTGTGGTGAAGAAAGGCCCTATGACACCCAGCACAGACAGTGGGGGATTCCAGAAGCAGTACCCATCGCCATGGGAATGCTTTATTAATATACACATAAACCTTAAAGTTGCTTTGGATATCTGCCACTTGAATCAATGATACGGATTCGTGATCAGTTGAGATGACGCAAATGTCATCCAAATAAACAAAGCTGAAAAGCCTCAGGGTTTGCTTTAAATTAAAAGTCAATAAATGTAATTTTGAATGATATAGCGTCCTGTAAAGTCGTCCCACAACATTCTGTGACTCGAATACCCTTTCAGAAAAATCTAGTTGCTTGAAATGACCTTTTTACAGTGTCTCATATAATGTTAATGTTGTTTTGGTGTGTTTACATAGATGAATATGGCCACGGTGTAAATGCACAGTTAAGTTATGATTTTATTGGCACATTATATTGTTATGACAACATGATGTCGTGGCCTTCAGTGATTTCCCGAAGATAAATTCCAAAAATATAACACAACTGGAACAACTACAGCAGTCTTGATCGTCTGATCTCATATGAAGGAAGAGATCACAATGACATATGATGACGTGTGCAGGCGTTGTACTGCTGTCCCAGTTTTTAGGGGGACATTTTGAACCCCTTCCCCTTTACACTCTGTTTCAAGAGCCAAGGAGAAGGGGCAGGGGTACAAAATTTGAATTGGGATTGAGCCTTAGTTTGCTGACTAAAATTCCATTTTAGTTTTAGTCCTATTTTAGTCTTCGAAATCATTTTAGTTTTAATCTAGTTTTAGTCGACTAAATTTTATAAGATTTTAGTTGACTAAATCTACTCTAGATTTAGTTGAATAAAATATATTTGGTTTAATTTAAGAGTAATTTAATTTAAATATTACATATATTTATTTATACACAATATTTAAAGTTAAAATGAAATAAAACAGCTTTTAAAAGCAATATAGCTTTTCCATTAAAGATAAAAAATTAGACGTATTTTTTATTAATATCATAAGTAATATGTAAAATGATGTGTCGGCAACAATACAGATGTAAGAACAGTAGTTTTTGAAAATGCAGGGTTTTGCAAATCACAGCGCAAGCTCTTTATTCTAGTGTGTTAAACTACTAGACTTTAACCAGTCTGTTGAGCAGTTTCAAGCCATCAAATCTTTGAAAGCACTCCACTTTGTCCACTTTGCAATGTCAGTCTACAGCCTACCAAACTTTACTGCTTTACAATACATGGTGCTCAGTTGTATAGCACTGAGTAAATAAGTAGCATAATGACATACGACTGGAAAATGATAATGTGTTTCTGACGTAATTGTAGTCATCTTTCACTACTCGTCTACTGTATTGTTAAATAGAGAAAACATTTTACTATCAATTTTATTCTAAATTTTGGACCTTATTCATGACACCAAAAATTACCAATAAAAATGTGTGAAGCACCAAAAGCCGCCCAAAATTCATTTTATTCATAAATTTTAAAATGTACTTTTTTTTTTACAAGAAAGGCTAGAAAATAATTGTTTTTATTATTATTGTTTTATTTTTTATTATTTAAATGGCCAAACTCTGACTGTGCTGGCGTGTTTGTGATTTGCCTAAATGAAAGTAAGCTACAGTTTTTGAAAATTAACAGATTCCTATATTTTCTAATGATATAAGATGTAATACAATAATATTTTAAAAATAAGTAATTTTTTTCCTTCATATTTCTTTATTTCACATCTTTAGTTTTTAAACATGTGGTTATGATGACCATCCAACAAGATAATCCACTAAAAAATAGTGATTTAATTTACACTAAATGTGGTATGTAAACCTTTTAACTAAATAGAAAATGGGGCAAATAAGCGTAAAAAGTTCTACTTTTGGAGATCAAAGAAGCACCCCTTTCACCACGCTGGCTAGAGGCCTGATATGGGCTATTAAATAGTAAATTATGAATCCGACTCTCTTGTTGTTTACAGCTATTTAAACACATAAAAGCTTTAAAGTGCTGTCAGTAACAAAAATACTGAATGCTTCCTACTGTAAAAGATGGAGAAAGCGCGTGTGATTTTTCTTGAGGCAAACCAATTTTTTTTTTAAGTTGTTTTCAATAGGAATGGTATTTTATTTTTCACACAGTCATAAACAGTACAATGTGCAGTGAAATGCTTATACAACAGCTTCTGACCTTAAAAAGGTTAAATAAATTGAAAATAAAATATAGAAAGACATGATGAGGTGATAAGTGTCTGTTTTACAGCAATCGGTGTTCTTCCGGGCATTGCAAGTTGAAATATGTTCAACTTTAAGCAAACACAGCATTCAAAAGTCACACTTTAATTCAGCAATCGATTTGAAGCACATAGCCCATAGTGGGCTGTTACTGAATGAAAATCAGGATACTGTCACATGATGCATCTAAGGCTGGCGGTATGTAAACTCTGTGAGAATCTGCAACGATTTAGAAAAAAAATGCTGAGCAATTCCATGCAAATGTCAACCTTGCATTAAAAAAGGGTAACACTTTACAATAACAGTACATGAATAATGATGTATAAACTTAACTTTATAATAAATGAATGATAAGTTAATGAATGTGCTAATCATAAACTGACTGTAACTACAACATGAGTCACAAGAGTTAATTAATGAATGTATAAATTTACATTTATGTTTAAGCTAAATGTTACCAACAGGAACTTATGATATCTTAATGTATAAATATGTTGTGACTTTACTTGAAGGGGCACATCACAATTAACTATTCATAAACTACTCCTGTGTTTAACTGTTCATGATGACATTAACAGAACACTTTTCTATTGTTATTTAGTGTAAACGCACTAGACGGATGTGCATAAGGAGTTTATGAGCAGTTAAAAATGAGTTAATGATGATGTGCCCCTCCAAGTAACGTCATGATATAAATATACAATAGCATATGAGTTCATGATAGTTAAATTGAACCAATTAATGTGGTAAATACATTAATTAACAAACAATCAATTAACAAGTAATTTCTTTATTCACATGACTTATGTTGTAGTTAAAGTTAGTTGTTCATGATTAGTGCATGCATGAACTCATCATTAGTTTATATTGAAGTAATGTTTAGTTTACATATTAACACATCAATATTCATGTACTGTTATCGTAAAGTGTTACCATACAAAGTTCAGTAAAATAGCGAAACCCTTTCTATTGTTTTGTGTGTAGGCTTGTATTTTACAGTTCTGTAAAATACTCAAAAATGTCTCTGTCAATGTTTTCAAATACTTATATTTAATTTACCAAAGTCAAACAAGTGCCAATTTCACATCGGTCACATCCTTATTGGAGAGATGTCACACAGAGAGATTTTTATCATTAATGCAACAATGTCAACTAAAATAAAAAAGAAACATTTTTTTTCTATAAATAGCCAACTTATATCCTTTTGATCAGCTTTATTTCTTTTGGATTGTGCAGTTTAATTCACAGTATTTCTGCAAAGTATGTTGTATACTTGTAAACTCGCTAACGTTTTTGGTCACATCCATTTATTTTGCTCATTTAAAATATACAAAATGTTTACAGAGTGATATTTTTCTGATCCCACAACTCTGTGTTAAGTTGTTTTGGAAAAATAAACAGATGTTTCAATATAAGGTTATATACCTTCTATGGGAATTTTTCTATAGAAGTTTTTACTGCAAAAGTCACAGCCATAAAGCTGGAATTGCTCTGCTAGTTCCACTGAATTATGCAGCACTTGCTAGATTCAGGGTTTTTGCAGGTTTCTTTAAGTCAAATATAGGACTTTTTAAGACCATTTTGAATGAGATTTTAGACTTATACGGGGCTAAAAACTAAGGATTTTTGGTAGTGGCCTGGTTGTACCAATGGAACTGGAAAAAAAAAACAAATGTAACTACATTTCATAACTACACTTTCTTAAATTACATATTTTATTGTGCAAAAAAAAATAAAATAAAAGAAAACTATAGTTGTATAGACTTTTTTTTCAACATAATTATACATTTAACAATCTAAAACTTCATGAAGAAAACTACACCAATAATCCAAAATATTTATTTGTTTACTTATGGTCCAAATTAATTGAGTAGGACTCATATTCAACCTAATGCGTTTCTGTTATAAAACCTTAAGTTTCATGCCTATTAATAAACATTATGTCCACTCACACTTTCTTTTGTAAATAGTTCTTTTGTAAATGAAAGATTATGTAAAAGGATATATTGCTGTTATTATCATAAGCAATTATGTAATTGTTTAGTTTTCTTTTCCTGATTAGGGAAATTAAGTTAACATAAAAATTAAACATTAAATAAACATCTCTTTGAAATAATTTTTTTTAAATCTAAAATTTAGATAGATTGTTAGTGATTGGATGGGTATTGGCCCAGATTGGGTAACATTGCTTCTACAACTTTTATAAATAAGACCTACTAAACAAAATTTATGTGAATTTAATGCTTTTTAAGGCCTAAGATTTTGTTTTTGTTTTTAAGACTTTTTAAGACCCTGTGAACGCACTGTTGGTTTTATATATGCAGAACCCAGGAGGAACTGTAAACAGAGCTAATCAGAATCTAATCACAAACACAGACAAACCCAGCACTGAGGAAGGACAGCCTGTCAGTATCAGCATGGTGCCGAGAGCAGACCTGCCGTCGTCCTCAACACACCCCTCTGAAGACCCCACGTGCCCTCTGTAAACATCCACCGACGGGACAGCGCTGCATTCTCATGAGAAACTGCCATCGAATCCCACTATCCACATCCGAGGCCGTTCACACAAACTTCCAGAGAGCTGCAAAATCCCCCAAACAAGTTCCCAGAGCATTTTTAGCATCCGTTTCTAAAATTAGGCCTTCTCTGGTCAACTGAGATCAAAGGTCGGCGGGACGCTTGAAATGTAATACAACCAAATGGTTAAATATAGGAGGAAGAGACAATTAGGGAGATGAGCGCGGTCGGCCGGCAGCGCAGTGTCTTTCTGCATTCAGCCACGGCTCTATTTTCTGCTGCCAGAAGAAGAGAGGAAGGAACATTGTGTTTCCTGTAAATAAAGAGAGGAGTGCGGCTATCATTGTTTTGACAACGGAAGCTACGTCTGTGTTGTTTTTTTCTTACACCCGTGTAATCTACGTGTGAAAAGAAGCGTTCCCTGCTGGCCCTGAGGTCAGTTAGAGCCTTTCACAAGTTGAAATGAAGATCCCCACATCAGGTGAAGCAATAAAACAATCCTGGAGTTTGCTGCCTCAAAGGGATGGACTACAGTGAAGGAACATTTAGAAAAGATGTCCCTTCTTGGTTTCATTTTACAAAACATCTTAAGCATTAACAGGTTTGTTAAGGTTTATTTATTTATTTTCCTCCGGCTTAGTCCATTTTTATCAAGAGTCGCCACAGCGGAATACACCACCAACTATTCTGGAATATTTTTATGCAGCAGATGCCCTTCCAGCCACCACCCAGTACTGAGAAACACCCATACACTCTCACATTAACACACACATTCATTCACTATACAGTTGATGCTCTTTCCCCAATTCACCTATAGTGCATGTCTATGGACTTATGGGGAAACCGGAGCACCTAGACGAAACCAACATCAACAAGAGGAGAATATGCAAACTGTACACAGAAATGCCTCCTGGCCACTATGCCACCTTGTTAAGGTTTAAATGAGCTAAAATCAAATGATGCCAATGTATAATGAATAGTAAAAGTAATGCAGATTAATTAATTCGTTATAATAACGTAATGTAACAGGGAAATCAGATGGTTTTATATGCAAACTCAAAAAAATATGATAACACAATTCTTGAGTTTTTACAACACAATTCTTGAGTTTTTGGGGGGCAACATTGAAAATTGAAACAAATCGAATGTGTGGAACCAAGCATTGTTTACAGTGCATTAAATGAGGGGGGACATTTTGGGGGGTAATTAAATCATGTTGTCCCAACACAAATTGAATGTGTGGAACCAATAATTTTTTTTAAAGTACAGCAAGATTTCATATTTATGCTGTAATTTACATTACCATTTGTGGAGAGGAAGGTGTGATCGAATGCCCCGCAATGGGGAGATCAAGTTGGGAGACGCTGGTAAGTGAATAAATCAGAAGTCATAAGTAAAAACCTGCTTCTTCTTAGTAATTGGGTCAGAGAGAGGAGAGACTACGCACACACACCGAAAGTGTTTGGCGTGAGCCAAACAATAATAAAAATGGTTTGCTTACCTTAAAATCGCCGACCCTGTCTTTTTCTTATTCTTTCATCTCAGAAAAACTTTATCACACCATTAAAAAAAAGAATGAGTGTGAAAATTTTATGATTATTATTATTATTATTATTATTAAACAACTATGATTTTTTATTTTGAATTTTGACTTAAAAAAAAAACATTAGAATGATTTCCAATGAATCATAAAGACTAAAAATATTGTACAAATTAAAATTGTAATGCTACACTGTAAAAAATGCTTGGGTTCCACACAATCTTATCATGTTGTCCCAACACAAATCAATTAAGTTAACTTAAAAGTTTTAAGTAGATTTTTTTATTTATTTAAGTGGATTAAACAAACCAATTAAGTTATCCAGATAAGTTATAGTGAGATTGCGTTGGAAATCAGACGATCGTGACTGCTGTAGTTAGTTGTGTTATATGTGGGTATTTATCTTCAGGAAGTCACTGAAGGCATACATCATGTTATCATAAGGACCTAATGTGGCAATAAGTTTGTAACTGTACTGCGCATTTACACAGTGACCATATTCATCTATGTAAAGACACCGTAAAAGGGCCATTCCCAGCCACTAGACTTTTCTGACAGGGTATTTGGGTGTCATGGAGTGACAGAATGTTGTGGAACTGCTACACAAGAGTTGGTATTAGGCATTATAAATAACAAAACTAAGTGGTTTTTATTTTAGCTTTTTTTTAAAAGCATGACAGTAAAACTGAATGTGGTTATGAATGTATTTGAACAGTATATGAATGTGCTTGTTTGTTTTAAAGATTTGTAATAATGACAAAAAAAAAACCCACTAATTTGTGGATCTCCCTACTTCAGGGTGCAGCTATCCTGCCGTTGTGGCAAGGGTATTCTGGGAAATTTCTTACCACTTGGTTTAGAGTGTGGTCCTGAAAAATCTCTGTTCGAAGGGCTATCTACCCCTTAGCCCTACGCCTTCAAGAAAAAGAGAGTTGTAACACCTCTACCTGTTCATGGGAATGCACAAAACGCGGGGTAGGGGTAAGAAGAAGGGCTAAGGGGGTCGAATTGGGATTGGAAATCTTATGTTTATTTAAAATAAAAAAAATAGTGCAGATTTGTATTTATTAAAGACCTATTTATTAAATGAATCTTCTGATTTCATCTAAAATATATTCAAATAATAAACAATTTATTTGAAACTGTAATGCTGTTTTAAAACATTATTTTTTTATTGTAGTTTTGTTTAAATAATCAATAATCATTTATGATTTTAAATTCCATCAGTGACATACATTTTTAAACGCACAAGTTAAACTGCTCCGAATTTCCCCACAGTCCAAAGACAAGCACTATACACTATCAGAAATAAAGATGCGCAAGCTGTCACTGGGGTGGTACCTTTTCAAAATGTACAAATTTGTACCTAAAATGTCCATATTAATACCTCAAGGGTACATATTATTACCTAAAAACTACAAAAGTGTTCCTCTTGGGTACTAATATATACTTTTAAGGTACCAATATGTACCCTTTAAGTACAATTGTGTATTTTTTGAAAAAGGTACCACCCAAGTGACAGGTACCACCCCAGTGATATAAAGTGACCTCGCATACCTTTATTTCTTAGAGTGTAGGTGAATTGAATCAACTAAATTGGCCATAGCGTATGAGTGCGTGTGTGAATGTGAGAGTGTATGGATGTTTCCTAATACTGGGTTGAAGCTGGAAGGGCATAGACTTTGTAAGACATATGCTGGATAAGTTGGCGGTTCATTCCGCAGTGGCGACCCCTGAAGAATAAAGGATTAAGTAGAAGGAAAATGAATAAATGAATGAATGAGTTCAACAGCTCAAAGCCCCATTTCATTACAGCTGGCAGCGGGCATCCCATAATGTGCAAAATATCCCCAGCACATCCTTCCTGGTGGATGTTCAAGAAATGATAACCAGAACACCCACGTGCAGGATGTATTGTCTACATGCGGTCTACAAATAGAGAGCACCTCCAGGAAACGTGTCAGGAGAAAAAGCAATGACATAGGTAGAGGATGATGACCATCACAGAATAAAAGCTATATCTGTTACTACAAACACGTGCCCCCTGAAACAGATTTGCATGAGGAAGAGAGTCATATCCTGTAAATTATGAGTCAGTTGTCTGTCTGGAGAACCTCATTTGCATCTTACCGCTGCACTTATGAAGGTGATTACTGTGGTTAAAGTAAAGCTGTTATGATTTATGTTTTTTGCCAAAAAAGTAGTTCATAAATCAGCCTTGAATGAGTTTGTTTGCAGTCTGTGAGGAATGTGATGGCAGCACATGGCGAGGTGGGCGTTTCTCAGTCCCACTCATTTACTTGAAGGAAACATTGTAGACAATATGTGTGTGTGTGTGTGTGTGTGTGTGTGTGTGTGTGTGTGTGTGTGTGTGTCAAGGCCAAAACAGCCTTTACTAAATGTCACAAGATAGTTAAAAGATTACAATGTGAAACTTTGAAAGTAATAGACTTGTGAATGCCATAAGTACTAAAAAATATTTATTACAGTTTTAAAGTACAAATCACTGAAATGTAAATGTATTTATTCATTCATTTATTTATTTATTTATTTAACCAGGAATGTCCCATTATGATATAATATCTCTTCTACCAGGGCGTCCTGGTCAAGAGAGGCAGTATGAGTCAGTAACACACACACACACACAAAAAAAACAGACACACAAAAATAATATAAACCATAATCAATTGTTAAAACGTGCACTGTTATAAATTGACAGGCTTTAAAATATTTTTATTTTTAGCGTTAGATGGTAAGGATTTCATATGTAGTATATGTTGAAGCTCATTACATACATTTGAAGCATACTTAGAGAAGGCAGATCGACCTTACTTTGTGTGAAAAAATGTCATCTTAAGTAAAAGTATATCTGCTGAGTATTTGAATAGTACTCCAACAAATTAGATACTGTTGTGATTTACTAACTAAAGCTTTAATAATGAAAACTAAGATATGTTGTTTTCTCCTTAACTGTAATAAGGTCCATTCTGTATTTTTTTAAATAAATTACATTGATGTGTGCATGCACTTGAACCAGTCACAAATCTTAAGGCACTATGATAAACAATGTCCAGTTTAAAAAAAAAAAAAACACATTCAGAGATGCGTGCATATAAAAGTATATGACCATAATCCAACACTGATAGAAATGTACTCTCAACTAAACGTTTTTGAGCTGCGGAGAAACTTTTTTAAAACGAAAATAAAAACCTAAATGATGATTTTTAAAAGGCTATCATTATGAAAACTATAACTAAACTTATCAAGCCAGACAACTTATCAACAGCAACTTGTGTGCCATTTAAAGTTTTAATATTAAAATTTTTCATTTATAATTTGGATCAGAAAAATATTATGCATTTCGTTTTTCAATACTAATTTTAAGCAATTTGGAATTAATTAAAATGAATTAATTAAAAAAATAATGATATTGAAGATTAAAAAAGGTTTGTGGCAGTATTTTCAATTGAAATAATTATTTTAAATATTTGCATGCACTTAGTTCTTTATATATTCAAGTTTTTTTAGTTTGGATGTGTAGTAAGTAGTATTTTTTTAACCCCTAAAGACCCAAAATTATGTTGCAAGTTACTAAAAAATGTAAAAGAATGTTTTCTAACAGTTTTTGATCTGATGATAAATGAGACAAAACTATAATATTAAAAATTCAAGACCCTTTAAATATATATTTTTTCTCAATTTCATTAGACAACATTATTACAACATAAAATACAAAAAATAAAAATAAAATAAATAAATAAATTATTGCTGGTATAATCTTGAAATTTGTTTAAAAAAAAAAAACACAAACATTAAGATTGTAACATTTTTACTTTATTTTGAGGTTTTGTTGTATAGAATGCGCCTTGCTTATAACAAACTTTATCTTCATCTTCCTCATCACTCCACATAATGTCCACATCTGAGATATTTAATTTATTTTTATCTTGTACATTACAGTTTATATATAATAATTCATCAATTAAGATTTCACTAAATGTATACGCAATAAAAAAAATCAATAAAAATTGAAAAGCAATCATTTATAATTGTAAAACATTCTTGATTAAAAGTCTTGACTTTGGTTGACTTGTGGAGAATGAATGAATTAAAAAGCACACGATTTAAACACATTTTTAGTTTCACTTTAATATTTCCCCACAAACACTTAGAAACTTTAATACATGCATTTTGTATGTGTGCATTTGTTCAGAAGTTTTGGTTTGACTTGTATCCTTATTTAAACACACCTCCTACTTTTGCATAATATTTTAGTTGAAAAAGATTTTTTTTTGTTATTACTCAGAATCTGCACATAAATCTAAAGAATGTATCTTCAACTTTTTTATTTTGATTGGATTTTTTTTATCAAACAAAAATGGATGGATTCAATCCCTACTTTTCAACATTTTCTGACTCACTGCTTAAATCTTTCCGTTTGTGTAACAACAAAAAAATGTGCCAGATTTTGGGTATTTATAAAGAACTGTTGTCTATTGACTCTGATTTAAGTTAAGTAACTTTCCCGTAATGCTCTTAATTTATTTACTTTCATAAGCTTTGGCAAAACTATAACTTAATTACCCATTTCTTTGTTTTGTTAGTCTTTTTTTCTCTCTGCAGTTATTGCAACTTGTATTTTTGCTCTCTTATATGTTTTTTTATATTGATCTCCTGATTGTGGTTGTACATTTTCATTAATGAACAAAAATACATTATAAAAATGTAAAATGAAATTTAAGATTTTTTTCTCAAAGTTAAGTAGGTTAATACTGTACCTAATTTCATGTATATATAAAGCAGTCTTCATAATTAAAAAGCCAATATTACCAAATTAAGTATAGAAAAGTTATCTAATACATTCAGTGATCAGTTATTTATTAAAACATTTGGAAGTACTTACGTTGAGTTGTGCTTGAGTTGTAAGACCCTGTTGACTCCTGTATTCTATCTCCATCTAGCGGCGGCAGTCTGTCATTACAACAGCAGGCAATTCCCTCTTTCGGACTGTTTTACATCCGGTTCGCTGACGTTGGAGTGTCCTTATTGGTTGGAGTAACGGAATGGACAACATGTTACAATTCATGAAACTAGTCGGACAGCTAAAAGTGAGTGAAATATGTATTATAATCAACGTTTTAGGTGACTTTATTACTTGTACATTCACGCTTGCTTGTGTTGCAGCGAGTGCCGCGAACAGGATGGGTGTACAGAAATATCAAACAGCCAGAGAGTGTGTCTGATCATATGTACAGAATGTCAATGATGGCCTTAACAATACAGGACATCAGTGTCAACAAAGAAAGGTCTGTATGAGAGCTAAAATCGATGGTTATTTTGGTATGTTGACCATTTATCGTTACCTCAGGCAAGTTCGAGCGAACCACGGTTGACATTAGGGTCCATAGCTGCTGCTGCTTCTCAAATTTTCTTAAAACTGTTGATAAATGTCTCTTATATCAGCTTCAGCTTCTTTGCTGTCGTAGAAACTTACAAACACATTTGTAACGTACTTGTCGACGACTGCTATGAAATAAAGTAAGCTATTAAACAGCTGAAACAATCAAATCGTTTTGGAAGCGAGCAACAGTTGCTATGCTAGGATTGGTTGATAACTAATTTAAGGCGGGGCTTAGCCAATTTATTTGGGTATACGTTTAGATTCAATCTTCTATACTTTTGTGCGGGTTTTTAAGGTTGATTCTCATTTACGGTGATTATATTCATTTGCACTTTATTCAGACTTTTTCGTTTAATTTACAAACAATTGTTCAGTTAATCAAGTTTCATTCATATTTGTGTGGTTTATTTAGATTCAGTTAGTTTAGTTCTTTCGTAAAAAAAAATTAACTCCATTTACTGCCCCTTATGTGGTTTCAAACCTTTATGATTCTCCTTTTTTCCCGATATTTAGAAAAAAATTGAAAACTTACTATCAACTTACTTGTGTAGCAGGAAAAACAAATCCTATGGAAGTCAATGGTTACAGATTTCCATCTTTCTTCTAGGTATCTTTATAATTTCCAACAGAATTTAGTCAAACAGGTTTGGAACAAGTAAAGGATCAGTAAATGACAAACATCCTTTTAAGTGAGCTGTTTACTCAAAACTTGAAACTTGTCTGTAAGAATGGGCCGTTATAAAATTTGGGAAGGTATGATAACCTTGGACAAAAAAAATATCACAGTTTCACGGTACTGTGATTACTGCTCTAAAATATGGTATTTTTAAATGTCTCTTTACAATTACAAATGTTTATTTACAATTTAAAATGGCATCTTTGGATATCTTTTCTGCTGGAGATACCATTGTCTTAAAAAAATGTGAAGGTTGTCCTAAAAAACAACAACAAAAACACTTACACATACCTTGAAAATGGTATAACAGAACATTTTTGTGATTTAAAACCTTGACTTTTCCAAACCATGGTATACCTTGAAAATAGTTATTGTAAAAACACTGTAATAAATGCCAAGAGACTGAGTTGGCATGTTTCTTTTTAGTCTTAGGATGCCTGTCATAATAATACAGAAAGAGAGCGAATGTGTCATTTTTTTCCATGTACATTTTGTACATTTCTAATCTTTTTTCCACTTTGATCACATTTACAGTCTAATTTCATTACTTTAATAACATGTAAATAGATATAGTAACGGTTTGTGAATTATTAATATTCTGTAACAATATAAATTGTATAAAAAGTAAAACATTTTTACTGTACAAAAAAAATCTATTTAAATAATTTAAAATGAAAATACTGTCATTCTAAAATGTGTGAAATCATTCAAAAAAAAGTGATTTCAACACTTCACTTAAATTGACTCGCATGTTTGATTCGCTCTTCTCTTCGCAGATGCATGAAGCTGGCTTTAGTTCATGACTTGGCTGAGTGCATTGTGGGAGATATTGCTCCAGCAGACAATGTTAGCAAAGCAGAGAAGCACAGAAGGGAAAAGGTATGATGGTTTGAAGTAAACATTTGACCTTTTTTAATTTGATCACACATTAAACACTGAGAGTATTTCTCTTCAGGATGCAATGGTGCACATCACAGGCCTGTTAGATGATGGCTTGCGGAAAGAGATTTACAATTTATGGGAGGTGAGTAAATGAAAAAAATTATTATTTTTTTTTGGTTGGCAACAGCATTATAAACAAGTCTGCATTTCGTTCAGGAGTATGAGACTCAGTCCAGCCCAGAGGCCAAACTAGTGAAGGAGCTGGACAACCTGGAGATGATCATACAAGCTCATGAGTATGAGGAGTTAGAAGGGAAACCTGGACGACTGCAGGAGTTCTTCGTCTCTACTGAAGGTTTGAGCTTTCACAGATACACACACACTTCTTTTACAAGCTCAGCATTTGAGGGACTATTTCCACAGACTGTGATGATATGTTTCCACAGTAAGTATATTATGAAGGTCCACTATATTTAGTTTTAAGTTACCTTGGTGTTAAAAAAACAAAACATCCACAAAAAAATTCGATACTATTGCATTTGTATATCCAGTACAATAATAGCAGGAGTGACTGCAAATGTTACCTATTTGTTTTTTGGCCATGGACCCTTTTTATAAGCCTGTTATGACACATTTAACGGTCATCAGCATATTTCGATTTATTTTAAACATATAAACATTTATGAATGTTTTATATCAGCTTTGCGTCAAATTACAAAAAAAAAAATGACAGCTTATGCAGTGAGTTTCTAATGCAGCGTCTATGGGACAGGACAGTAAATTTGACTGTATTCTCTCCTCTGAATGTGGTTATCAGTCTCAATTATTTTCTTTTTCCGAAAGTCTTCATAACACCATCGTGGAGTTTTTCTTTTATTAATTATGCAAATAAGATTGTAAAAAAAATATTTGTTGTATTCTCATTTTCACTGCACTCAAAGTTTCCCCAACTATGAGGACTTCCGCTTCTGAGAAACCCAGAAATGTGAAAAGGTTCTATAGTAGTCAATGTTTTGATGTTTTATTTTGAAAAATTCTACAGACACCATGCAGGATTTTTTAAATATATTTTTAGCTAAATTGTGACCCTGGACCACAAAACCAGTCATGGTGTAATTTTTTTATTTTTTTTTGTTGAGATGTATACATCACCTAAATGCTGAATAAACAAGTTTTCCATTGACGTGTAGTTTCTTGAGATATGACAATATTTGGTCAATAAAACTATTTAAAAATTCTCCATAGTTTGATCATCTCCAAATCAAAACATGGAGAAATTGCCAGTAAAGTTTTCAATTTCTTAGCAATGAATATTTTTATTAAAATTCTATTGAATTTTCTATTGCTATTGAAATTCAAATGTAATGTATTTTTGGAACATGATTTTTTCTTAATATTTTAATGATTTTTGGCATAAAATAAGAAACAATAATTTTAACTCGCACAATGTATTAATTGTCTATTCAAAAGTATACACTTGTGCAAAATAAGAACCTTGTGGTCCTGGTTCACAATTGGTACAAATTATAATTTTTGAATACAGAATACAGACCGAGTGTAGACTTCTTGAAGATGACTGTTTGACTGCAGAACAACCAACAAGTCTTAATAAAAAATCTGCTTGTAACGAGTCTCCTGGTTTGGGTTCTGAAATTCCCTACAAATTGGTGCCGTGACCCAGGTGGAGACTGAAATCACAAGTCTTCTACAGGATATCGGCCTCATTTCTACATTGTTGTGTAAAAGTCATATCAATATTCAATATTTGAAAATGACAAGAACAAGAATTGCTAATATTTCAAAATACTCAAAGAACAAACAAGTTTTGGCTTTAAAAAAACAAAAGCAATTATTTGAAAAAGCATCTTTAAAAAATCGTTTAACTGAAGAGTCTTATTTTTGGAATACTGTATTGTGCAAGTTGCTTTAAAAGAGGCAAGATAAATACACAACAATCATACATGTCCATCTAGCATGTTTAAAGGATCAAATGTAGCATTGAAATGGAAAACGTGGTGTAAACAGCACACTCACAGATCCATGTTCTGTGATCACAGGCAAGTTTCATCACCCTGAGGTGTTGGGTCTGGTGAAGAGTTTGAATGAGGAAAGAGCTCGACACATCGCTGCCGGAGGAGAGAAGACCACTGACACAGACTCTCTCACTCTGGCAAAACCCTGATCTCAGATCCTGTCAGACAATGAACTACCTCCACACGTCTGCGCACAAGAGTGTTTGTTTTGTTCAGATATGCCGTGATGTGTTTTTATTTAATTGTACAGGAGCATTTTTTTTGTGGTTGAGATGTTTCTGTCCTGTTTGATTGAACGTTTTGCACGACATGGTTGGTTTCCACAATTGTCATTTTATTAATTAAAATCAATTTTTTATTAAAGGCCAAATAGACTTTGTGTTTGTGTTGTTTCGCATTGTATTGGCTTTTACAGGTAAAGTGGATTGTCCTTTTGACCTGATTTTACTTTGCATTTGGATTTGTTAAAAAAAAAAAGATAACATATTCTGCAATAATTCTCAGACTTTTCTCTATAGTTTGAGGACTTAACATGTTGTGTTAAATCACTGTCTTCTCAAAGAGATAAAATAATGCATTTCATATACAATACTATATTTGTAGCTTGATTTACAGAACACAATCAGTGTTTTCATTTTTGCATTCTTGTATCTGTTATGCTGAATGATGACAGAATATTACCCATATTTTGACATTTTATTTGAACAAGTCACTTTTTTTTTAATTCTTTTGATGTGGGTACTAACATGTCATTTCTTTCTGAATTTTTCAAACTTTTATATGGTGCACTGTTAACCATGTCCGGTTGAACCTACAGTAACTTACTGGCAGCACTTCACCAGTGTAAATGGAGCCCTAGTGCATCTTGCTACTTTGTCTGTTTGTTTACCCTACAACATACACTGTAGGTGTCTCCATTTTCCCCCCATCCACGTTGACATAGAGCAGCAGCGTTTTAAAATGAAAACGGCCTCTTCAGCGTTTTCAAAACGCTTTGTTTTTGGGGCTCGAAAACTCCAGGGTGGTATGGACGAAAGACGTAACCACAGCAAAACTTGCAAGTTTTCAATGTAAAACATATTAGTGTAAACGGATCCTTACTGTAAATCAATAACAGCAAAATACTGTATTTACATTAAGAGCACCAATTATCTTGCTGTTTATGTATTTACAATTTTGAATGTCTTTGAAATAGAAAGAAATTTTTACAATTTAACTTTCAAATGCAGCAACATTACTGCATATCTGTCCAGTTAATTACAGTTAAATACAGTGTTATTTATAATAATGGTTTACAGTGTGTCCGTGGGCACTTAAAATTCTTAATTTTAAAACAAAATTTTAGTCTTTAAACAGTCTTAAATGTACTGAAATATGGTGTTTTGGGTTAATTGTCCCTTGTCCATGTAATGCTACCCAATCGGTACAGCCAAAATTCCAACATTTAACAAAAGTTACATTTATTATCTCTTTTTCCCAATAATGTTTAATTATATTCCTTCCTTTATTGTGATATTTTCCTTTATTTTTTGACATTTGTTTAGGATTTCTCCAGCAACCTGCTGAGGTCACTGACTTGAATAACATACATTTAGTTTATTCAAATTTTTAAAACGTTTTTTTATTCATTTATTTTTTTTAAAGTTATGCTGGAAAAAAAAAAACTATTCAATTCAGCTTTTTTTGTATAGCGCTTTTACAATGTAGATTGTGTCAAAGCAGCTTCACATAAATGGTCATAGTAACTGGAACAGTGTAGTTCAGTATTTAGTGTTTAAGTTCAGTTCAGTTTAGCTCAGTTCAGTGTGATTTAAAATCATTGCTGAGAGTTCAAACACTGAAGAGCAAATTCATCGATACGTAGCTCTACCAATCCTGAACCATTCAAGCCATATGTACTGTATATAACTAGAGTTTGCTCGTTTTAACACATAATTTAAAATATGTGACTAAGAAATACCTTAATTTGAATTTTAAAGGGGAAAGTAAAATCTGTTACACTGGTCATTAGAAAAAAATCCTTGAAATTTAATTCACAATGGTCTTAAAAAGTCTTAGATTTGACTTGGTGAAACCTGCAGAAACCCTGTTTTACAAAACAGTGCACAAGGTCAAGACAGTGAAGAACAAAGCATTAACCAGGAGCCAAAACTATTTTTATAACACACCCAAAGGTCAAAGCTGAGCAGCATCTGTCTTCTGTCATAATAGTGGTGAAGGAAGCGTCAAATTAATGGTTATTTTATGGTTTCTGATTTCGGTTCAATTCACCTTTATTTCATGACTGATGAGCTGAAACTTTATGGCAAAGAAAAAGTATAATGACTAATGTTATTAATGAACCGTAGCTCAACACAGAGATTTGGGAAAATTCTGTTCTTTTAATCAACCTTAATAATAATGTATAATAAAGAAAAACAATATAATAACGCTATACATTTCTGCTAGTTGACAATTGTTATTGTTCTATAATTTGCATTTGTTAACAGCAAACATGATCTACACTAAAGAAAACTATTCATTGGATTTACACAATGTTTTTTAAGGTAAGTGGCAGCAAACTACTTATATGGGCTAAATTTAAACAAAGTAATTACATTTAGTAATGGTTAAAATTCAGCCCGTATAAATAGTTTGAAACCACTTAACTTAAAAAACATTGAGTAAATCCAATGAATCATTTTTGTCAGTGTTTAACCGAGGACTGAATACAACAGAAATATATTCATATTAAAATATATGACAACATTAAAGTCATAAACATACTTTCAAGTACCGCTCTTAGGTTTGGATATTCAGCCAGTATTTTTGGTCTGGGAAAAGCATCATGCTTTGTTACGGTTACATTAATGTTGAGTTAGTATAAATAATAATAACCTAAGACTGCTCCAAAATCTCCTAAGAAAATATACACATTTCGAAGAAAAGTTAAAGAATATACATGCTCCACTTGGTTATTTTTCGTCCATACAAAAGATTAGAAACATTTTGGACGGATAATCCAACAGCACACAAAAGCATGTATTATTACCATTGCTGCATCCCAATTAGCATACTATCCATCCCAGTCCCAGTGTCACAAATCATAGTAGTTTAAATCAGTGTTAACTAGATAGTCTGCTATTTGTGGGAGAAATTTGTAGTGCAGATCTATCCAATTGTGGATTGGATGTGAAGACTACAAACGTTGGTAAAATGTGCTTAAAAAACTACAAACATGGTGGATTCACAAGACAGTTAAGTCAAGAGGCTTTTAAGTAAAAGCGTTTGAAGAACTGATGATTAATATCTAACCAGATAAAAAATATGTCCTGTTATCCACTATATATTTCATCTGAAACGTTATTATATAGATGCATTTGGCCAATTACTTTTGAATGCACAATTATGCAAACAAATGTGTAGATTTCTCTGTAAAAGGCTGTATAACATACCACTTAATCTCAATTTAATCGAAAATTCATCATAATTGAAATGTGGATGATGTGACAATATGAT
>NC_141040.1:44127500-44220000 GCF_052040795.2 Danio rerio
TTCAAGCGGTCTTGAGTGATTATAAGTGTCACAGAAAATCTCCTCAGAAGCTCATCAGCAGCAGCTAAAAGAGCCTCTCATTAACGGCTGGACTCAGCTATGGTGGCCTGTTGAGCACGGTACAGGTTTGGGGACGAATATAATAACCAAAAGGACATGACTCAGACTCCCCAGCTGTCAGAAAACAGCACAAGTCCTCTAAACCCGCCATGACCCAGTCATCCTGTTACAATCCTCAGCAGGAGAACAGAGAGCGGCTCTAACACAAACACACACTAGCTGAGGTTTCATATGTGTCGCTGTACAGTTCTGACAGCTGATGTGAATGAGAATACACACATATATCAGGTTATTCAAAATCTTCATAGGATGCTTGAGCTACCTTAAGCTGCTTGTTATAATTACTGTAGCTTTTCAGTAATAGAGATGGCATTTAATATTTAAAACAGCATGCAAGATGAATAAAAAGGCAACTGTGGGAAATACTGAAGATCTTATTGCAGCTTGTAGTGTGCTGAGTTGATGTCTGTATAGGCTATTTTCTAAGGAAACACACAGTAAACACATATTTAATAATATTTAAGCACAAACTTTTATTTTGGATGCAATTAATCATATTTAGTTTGGCAGCACTACAGTTTACTAAATGATTAGCCCTCCTGTGAAAATGTCAATCTTTTTCAAATATTTCCCAAATGATGTTTAACCGAGTGAGGAAATGTTCACAGTATTTGCAATGTTGTTGGGTAGAGGAAAAAAAGGAGATTTTTGTTTTTTTTTTACTTAAAGGGCATCTATGATAAAACAAATGTTTTGTAAGCTGTTTGGACAGAACTGTGTGTAGGTATAGTGTGTCCACAGTCATATTGGGGTGATTTAAAGACAGTAAGTCTCTTTTTTAAATTTCCTATTTTTTTAAATAGGATCTAAATCCCTCCCTTTTTGAGGTTGACAGCAGCGTGATGTAGGAGTGCAGTTTCCCTGCCCACCGAATTAATTGACAGGTTCGTATTAACATGTCTCTGTAGCAACATGTATAATCATATTAACAAGACAGGACATGCACAAAGTGAAATGTGACGTGTCCGCTGTGTGTGTGTGTGCGTGTGTGTGTGTGTGGGTGACCTTTGTAGCGACATTGTGTGTGACACATCTATGCAGAAAGGCTTGAATTAACTCCACAACAATTACATCAAATAATCATTGGGAAAGTTCTTACTGTCGTATTTCTCACAAACCTTATGTGAGATCTGCTACCTTCATGTCTGTCACTGTGCAGTTTATCTGATGCAGCTGAAGCCTTGTTTTTATACTCAATGTGTCCGCAAGTTTGCTTAAGTGCGTGCGGCCAATGGAATATCATTGGTTCACTTCATGTGTGTGACATGATGGCTGGCGGAGCGCAGGATTTTTTTTTTGAGACTCGAGCAAACAGTTCACGTGGCTTAGCATTGGATTTGAGTTGAATATGAACCACTTTTAAAAGATTTTTTATGAAACAGGTAAGACTGTACAGACATCTTTATGATCCGACCATACGTGATCATCAAAGAGATAACCGGATGACCAATAATTCTTGGCTAGAAATTGCAACATCGTGGGAAAGAAGGAAAGTTTTTATTCAACAGTTTAGCAAAACCTAAGGGATAAGATGCCATGGCAAAAGTGGAGACCCGGGTACACAATTACAGAAATATGTTTTTTCACCTGTGTCAGGCTTGACACTGATGTACATGTTAACATTTTGAATTTAAAACAAATTTATAGCTAAAAATATAACGAAGAAACAAATTATTTCATTGATAATTTTAAAGGAATATTTGAACCTATCAGTTTAAAATATAGTGATGGCCTGTTTTTCTAGGCTTTATTGGTGATGATGATCAAGAATGTTGGACCATTATTGCCTTTTTAGCTTAAGAAGAGGACAGAAACTGGCGAGACAATAATGTGTGAAATGTGGAGTGGCCTAAATAAAAAATAAAAAAAATCTGTATTTTTTGGTGAGTGTAGTTTTTTTTTTGCTTTTATACTTACCATAATAAAAATATTTCTGTAGAGCAACACATTTTGTTGACAATAATATTTTAATAAACTTTAACAGGTAAAACTGTCCGAGATATGAACAAAAGCAAGGGCTGCATCAAAGTTTGATTAAAAAAATCTTGAATGGTTATGAAAATATTATTAAAATAATTAATAAAAATAAATAATAATAATTAAATAATTTCAACTTCTCTGTTTATCCGTCTGTCTTTACAGTCAGTTTCTTTTGACTGCCCCCTGTCGTTTTAAAAAATATCACAACGGCGAACACGGCAATTATAAAAGCCTCGTCCATTTCATGAGGTGCGCGTGCAGTCAACGATGGTGCACGATGCGGCGCCAGGCAAAAGTATAAATCCAGCTTGAGGCAGAGATTGAGGCACAGTCTGACAGGCACATGGGAATGGTGGGAGGGAATAACTAGCAATAAAGGTACAAGCAGCAAAAACAGCTACATGTTTTCAGAGCAGAAAATGACAAACTTCTGAAAGCTGTAATAAATAATTGGCTACCGAACAAACCAATGTTGTCCAAAAACTTGATTAATGAATCTAATTAGCCTAGCTAAGCCTTTAAATTGAACAAAACTAACTTCTAAAATATTACAGGTATGTACTGTCACCATGGCAACTTAATTGTTTTATGTTCAATCCACTTAAATTTGTAAAAACAAATAAGTTAACTTAATTCCTTTATGTTGTCTTAACACAAATCCATTGTGTGGTTTTTACAGTGTGCTTAATTCTTAGCTTTGACAGAACTCTGACACTTTTGTTTTGTCTTGTTGTGAGTTCATGGCTTTGAATTTGTTCATACGGTGTATCTTGTATGTTATTTTTTTTTCTTTTTGTGCACTCTCGCATCTGTGTGCAAGGCACAGTGTTCAGATCTTGGCACTTCAGTCTAGTGTGGTCTAGTTTGTGAGTGTTTGGACAGTCATGCTCTATGTCTGTCTGCTTGTTTGTTTGGTTTTTTTCTTTTGTCTAGTGCTCTGGTGTTGCCATGTCTTTGTGTTGCAGCCACAAGCTTTCATTTCGGTGCATCATGCACGTGGTCCATGTGCTTATTGTCCACATGTTTTAGTTTTGGGCAGGGGTGGACTGACCATAAGGATTTTCCGGGATATTTATCATTCCCGGGTGATAATACTGTCCCAGTCCGCCATTGGTTTCAGGTTGTTTGATTTGTCTCACAACTTAATTTTACAGAAGACAGAAACTCATACAACTATGCATCTACATAAGAGTGAGAAAATGTAATGCAATATTTCAATGGACGATTCCTTTAATTTAAATCCAAGAATTGATTTAATAGAGCAAATGGCACACGACCCAGACAGAGAGCAGGTCTTTTGACTAGACTACTGGAAGCCCTCGTGGTTCCTCAGTCTGCTCATGGCCAGGCAGATCCCAGGCCAGTGCAACATCAGTGCTGCTCTGGTGTGCAGGACACAGCTCATTTGCTGAAGCATCCATGCATATGAGCCCCTGACTCTCTGCTTCATATTTGTGTCTATGTAAAAAAGAGAGAGAGAAAGAGAGCGGGATAGAGAGAGGCTGCCAACACTCTCTCCTTCTGTCTGACTGTGAAGGAGAAATCTGCCCAGGAACAGTTCCCAACGCCCCAGAGGTGGACGCTCCAAAATGAATATGAGCCAGACATTCAGCTAAACCCCACAAAGGACTTTTGTGCCGAACTGTCAGTTAGAGGTGTGTTTTTTCAGTGCATTTGTGTTGGAAATAAATATGGATTATTTCCGCCATGGAATTTAAAATAAAAATTGGAAGTTTTATGTAACAAATTCTGAGATTATATATAAATCACAATTCAGATTATTTAGGCAATTCTAAACAAACATGAAGTCAGAATTAAAAAAGAGCCAGAATTTTGAAATAAATAATTTTTTGTATGCCAAAACTTGAACTTTCGCTCAATTTATGTAATTAATTGTGTGTATTGTAGTTACAGCGCTCAGTGTATGTATGTATGTATGTATGTATGTATGTATGTATCTATGTGTATACACACACACACACACACACACACACACACACACACACACACACACACACACACACACACACACACACACACACACACACAGACATATATATATGTATATATGTATATATATATACATATATATATATATATATATATATATATATATATATATATATATATATATATATACCCCACAAATCTGTGTGCATATACATTAGATTAGTCATTATTGAAGCCAAATCTGGAGCTTATCTAACAAAATAACTTACAATAATGCTCCAAAAACTACATTCAAATTTAAATTTTATAGAAAGATATTATAAAATAACTATAAAAACAGTAAAATAAATAAAAAGAAGCAAAAAACATTAACAAATTTAGTTGAAATTTTGTAGGTTGTAATTTTTTTTGCAATATTTTGGTTGAATTAAAATGTACAATCTGTATGTTTGATGACTAAAATATTATTTTAATAAATATATCAGTTCGATAATTCTGTTTTGTTTAAATGCACCAAAATACATTGCCTATATTCATTTAGAAATAGATAAAAATATACGTTTTCAAAATGGGGAAAATTAAAAAAAAAAGCCAAAATTAAAAAAAAAATGCCATAACTACCACAATTAATAATTCAATTTATATCATATATATTTGTCTTTTTCTTAGAAACAAATTTAACTCACAATTGAAAAAAAGTGAAAAAAAGATGCAATATTTAATTTCACATCTAAATGAATATGATTTAATTAATATGAGTAAAATATGATTTTGAGGTAGGAGTGCTATTTCCCTCCCCACCAAATTGATTGACAGGTGCATATTAGCATTAGGGGTGTGAACCTCAACCTACACTGTTCTCAAGCTTTTCACAGTTTTAACTATTCTGCTTTCTTTGCTGTTATGGGTTTATATTGTGAAATTCTACAATTACAATACTTTACTAACCATTTTAGTTTGTCTTACTTTTTATTTGCAGTAGCGTCTTCATAAGTTTTTACTGCTGACTTTTTTCTTATTATTGCAATTCATTCATTTTCTTTTCGGCTAAGTCCTTTTTATTAAACTAGGGTCGCCACAGCGGAATGAACCGCCAACATATCCAGCATATGTTTTACGCAGCGCATGCCTTTCCAGCTGCAACCCATCACTGGGAAACATCCATACACATTCATTCACCTACATACACAACAGACAATTTAGCTTACCAAATTCACCCATACCACATGTCTTTGGACTTGTGTGGGAAAATGGAGCACCCGGAGGAAATCCATGCAAACACGAGGAGAACATGCTTCTTGCTGTGAGGCGATTGTGCTACACACTGCGCCACCATGTTGCCCTTATTGTTAGACAAAAACTTAAAAACAAGAAAATCGTTGTAAAATTTTGTCACAATTTTTACTTTTCATCAAATGTTATCTTTATTTTTCACAATTGTTACTGTTCTATTCCAATACTGTAAAAAAGCGAGAATTGTGAGGGAAAATTAAATAATTAACTTTTTTTTTTTAAACCTGTTTTTTTATAAATTGGGAGAAAGACAATTCAGAATTATTCTGGCAATAGTTTGCAGCATATCTCACAACTTAACTTTAACTGTGAGCTAACATCTTGCAATGTAAGCTTTTTTTCTCTGGATTGTAAAATAAACTCACAATTGTCAAATAAAAAACTATGTGTTAACTTGTTTTAAGTTGCAATTGTGACTTTTTAATAGCTAATACCAGTGTTTATAATGGAGTTACGCAATTATGAGGTTTTTCTCAAATGATTTTCTGTTTAAAACTAATGGTAGTACACCAAATTCTATATTTTTACTTCTCTTTTTTATTATTATTTTAAGAAGAATCATTAGAAGAAAAAAAAAGTGAGATAAAAGTTGCAATTTCCATTTAGATTCGTTCAAAATATGACTTTTGATGCTTGTTCAAACTTGTTACAATTACCAGGGGCCCCATGTACGAAGACTTGCGTTGAATTCTTACTAAAACATTACATACGTACAAAGCTGTAAATGTGCATATGCAGTAAAAAATTAAGATGTATGACACACTGTCTACGCAGAATCCCATGCATATTCTCTTTGTACATCCAAATTAATGTGAAACTGAGTGTACTCCCTGCCTCCTGCCCCTAATAAATATGGTAATGACTCTACTTTGGCAAAACCAAACAAAAAAGTTATGGCAAAAGCAAGCAAAAAGAGAAACTTTGAAGAGAATGTGAATTGGAGGTGCTACTTTCGGAAAAAAATGGTGTTACTTGCAAGTGTGTCCTCCGGAATTAATAACAAAAGAGAAAAAAGATAGAGTGGGAGAGTTTAGCTGATGCGGTTAACGCAGTGGGGTCTAAACATCGCACTGTGAGTGAATTAAAAAGAAATGGTCCGATGTAAAGGTGTAAAATTTTGTAGTGTCTATTTAGGCTAAGTGCAAATAGCACACCTCGTTGGAATGAGCTAGTTGAGTGATTCCCACCCATCACCGTTTGATTGACAAAGACAACAGACCTAAAGATATCGTCAAACAGCAGCGTGAGTGGCGTAGCTTGTAAAGCGCATGGCAACATGTTTTGACATGTCGTTCGCTCTGATTAAATTGAGAAAACCGGCGATCGCAGCAAATTGTGCTTTAATGTTTGGCTTGTCAACTGCATGGTATGGAAGCCTTATATACCTGCTAGACATGCGGATGATCCTGTCCATACAGCTAGCATTGCAGGGCTCAAAGATACTTTGTAGTGTGCAATTTAACATAATTGCCTCTAGAAGTCGCCAATGGAAATAAAACAAACACACACAAGAAATACACGTACGTCAGGCATGAAGTTGGCGTGGACCAACGCACATTCTCATGTTCATTTCATCGTTGGTAAATCCAAACCAGAGTGTGAAATCTGGCATACGCAAAGTTTTTGAGCGTATGCAGCGTTGATATATGAGACCTTAGAAATCTAGCAACTGCGGATCGCTGAAGAACCACAAATCTGCCACCAAATGGACTACAAATATTGTCATGCACCTCACACATCTTTACTAAATAAACTTAAATAAATAATTACTTAAATAAGCTTTATTTACTTACACACACCTGTTCCAGTTTTCCCTGATGACACACACACACAGACACACAGCTGAAGCTCATAATTTATTCATTACTTGGCCTATAAAGACACCTCTCATTTCCACACACATTGCTGAGTCTTGTTAACCTGTCAACATTAAGAAGCATTAACCTTTTTTTTTTCTTACTATGCTGTGAAAGAAATTAAAATGGTCGTGCCCAACTGAGTCTGGTTCTCTCAAGGTTTTTTTTCTTCACTCCCATCAGGTGAAGTTTTTTTTCCCTCTCCGCTGTCGCCACTGCCTCGCATGGTTCAGGATTGGTAGAGCTACGCATCTATGAATTTGCTCTTCAGTGTTTGATCTCTCAGTAATGATTAAATCACACTGAACTGAGCTAAACTGAACTGAAATGAACTTAAACACTAAAACCTGAACCACACTGTTCCAGTTACTATGACCATTTATGTGAAGCTGCTTTGACACAATCTACATTGTAAAAGCGCTATACAAATAAAGCTGATATGAATTGAATTGTTTCGACATTTGTCTGTTTATTGTTTATGCTGTTAGCCGCCCGGACCAATCTATTTGCCTGTGACAGACTACTCTTATGGACTGCCCTGTATGATACTGTTTGCTCCAGTGTTTGACCGTTGCCTGCACAATTATTCTTTTTTAAAAACATGTACATGGATTCCAAACTCCGTTGTCAGCATCTACTTCATGACAAAATTTATGTTTAATGCACTTAAATTGGTAAAAACAATTAAGTTAACTTAATCAAATTGTATTGGGATAACATGAAAGAAGTGTGTGGTACCTAGCAGTTTTTTTAAAGAGTTTGTTCAAATTGTGTTTCAGAAATAAGCTTCCACAAGAAAGGTGAGTCCTATTTTGTGCATGACACAGGAGCGCCTCCTCCTCCTGCTGGATGGCAACACAACAGACCTCACGAGTACTCGGGGCAGGAGGTGAGGGAGAGAGCATTAATCACAGATGAGAAGTGTTATCCCACCATCAGTGCTCTCTTCGCCTCTCGCTTTCCCACAATGCACTTGCTGCAAACTGCACCAGCAGACACAAGTGCATACACATTGCTTCCAAGCACCTGAGGAAATTAACACACTCTCCTCTAAAGGACCTCCAAAGTTGCTGTCTGCAGAAGGGTTATTCAGAAATAAGTTTGAAATCCACTGTGGCAGCTTCAAATGAGGAGACACATCACACGAGAGCTGCCATATATTTCTGTAACGTTCAAATGGCTGGAGATTTTAGAAATAACTTCTAAAAGTGAACAATAAACAAACTTTCAGTCCTAACTATGTAATAAAGAGGCATGAAACCTCCATTTTCTGAAAGGTTAGCCCACTAACTACTTTAATATTGCCCACCTGGTACATGATGTTATGTATTTCCATTCATTAATTCATTTTCCTTTGACTTAGACCCTTTTTTGATCAGGAATCACAACAGCAGAATGAACCGCTAACTATTTCAGACATGTTTTACGCAGCAGATGCCCTTCCAGCTGCAACCTAGTACTGGGAAACACCTATACACTAAAATTCACACACACTCATACACTTATAGTGGATGTCTTTGGATTGTGTGAGACACCAGAGAACCTGGAGGAAACCCATGCCCATGAAGGTTGCTCTAACAAGAAAGCTAAAGACCATGGCCTCTAGCGTCTGTCGCTAGAGCATCTTTTTAGAGGTCAGGAGTAAGGTTTACCTGGACAGCACTTACTAGCTGACATCTGTCACACTCATCCCCTAACGCCCCATTCATACAGGGTGTCAGTGTCAACGCTTCCCATTCACTTTGAATAGGTGATGTCAGGCGTTGCGGAACTGCGTTGTAGATCCATCTGCGACGCTTCAGAGGCGTTGCTTGTTGCAGAAGTTGGGACTTGCTCAAATTTTCAAGCGCCGATGAAAGTGTCAGCCAATTAGATCGCTGTATGAAAATACACTAGCTCAGACAGTAGCCGATTGCGCACTAATTTCATTGGCTGACGCTGCTATGACGATTGCATCAGCCCCAACTTCAGACACGCCTTCTGTCAAGTGTTGACGCTGAAGCCCCATGTGGATGGGGCGTAAACCTCACTCCCATGCGGGTGACCCAACATGCTCCAAGTTGGGATCGAACAAGGTTGCTCTAACAAGGAGGTTTAAGACCATGGCCCCTAGTGTCTGTCGCTAGATCACATTTTTCAGGTTAAGAGGAGTGAAGTTTACCCGCACAGCACTTCACTAGCTGGCCTCTGCTACACTCACCCCACTACACCTCACTCCCATCCGGGTCATGGCACCAATGTAACCTCTGCTGGCCCTACATCACCCAACCCGCTCCATGCTGGGATAATACTGGGGACGCTCCGCATGGTAGTCGGATGCTCAAACAAGAAAGCTAAATACCATGGCCACTAGCGTCTGTCGCTAGAGCACCTTTTTAAAGGTCAGAGGAGTGAAGTTTACCCGCACACCACTTCACTAGCTGGCCTCTGCTACACTCACTCCACTAAACCTCACTCCCATCCGGGTCATGGCACCAATGTAACCTCCGCTGGTCCTACACCACCCAACCCGCTCCGAGCTGGGATCAAGCTGACGACTCTCCACATGTGAATCGGTTGCTCTAACAGGAAAGCTAAAGACCATGGCCTTTAGCGTCTGTCGCTAGAGCACTTTTTTAGAGGTCAGAAGTCTGAGGTTTACCCGCATAGCACTTCACTACCTGGCCTCTGCTACACTCACCCCCCTAAACCTCACTACGATCCGAGTCATGGCACCAATGTAACCTCCGCCGGTCCTACACCACCCAACCCGCTCCGAGATGGGATCAAGCTGGCAACTGTCCACATGGGAGTCGGCTGCTCTAACAAGGAGGCTAAAGACCATGGCCTCTAGCTTCAGTTGCTAGAGCACCTTTTTAAAGGTCAGAGGAGTAAGGTTAACCTGCACAGCACTTCACTAGCTGGCCTTTGTTACACTCACCCCCTTAAACCTCACTCCCATCTGGGTCACGGCACCAATGCAAGCCTGCCGGCCCTTGTGAGTTGGGATTGAACTAGGAGTCGGTTGCTCTAACAAGGAGCTGGCCTCTGTTACATATAGTGTTGAAGGACATTCCATAATACGCTTCATTTACATAAACTGTGGGCGTATCTGAGCTAACAAGAATGACAAGTGACTTCGTTTAAATACATATGCCAGTGCATAAACAACCTGGTCAAGTTGGCCTGTAATGGCGTTAGTGAATATTACAAATAGCTAGTTACACCAGAAATACAATGCTAAGTATCTATGCATTCAGTCCAATGAGACAGAGGAAAGCTGGGGATTATCACAAAACGATCAGCGAACAATCCTGATATTAGCTCACATCACAGGCCTTTCATTATCATACAACTCTCCTTAATTACTTTCAGACCGACGCTCCCTTACTGTGTAATGATGCATGCAGCCTTACTAATGTCTGAGATGCTTGTAAATGAATGGTCGAAGGCTCCACATCCATTTCGGCTGGCAGAGAAACCTAATTAACTGAAGGTGCCGCACTGTTGCTCTGACGCTGGAAAACAATGGCACCGATGGTGCGTCTCACAGCTTGCTGCAGGTGCCATTCGCACAAAAAAAAAAGAAAGAAAAAGAAAAAAGGCGCGAAGTGGCTGGCTAGCAGGGAAATGACAGCACTCCCTCCCAGATGCCTCCTCTGTAATCCACATAATTATCTCTGTGTGTGTGAAGATCGAGCTGTCATTACTGTAGTTCACATCAACGCCCTTTCAACAAGACACATCCATCTCCATATTACTGAATCGAATTAACCCCCGGGTTATTTTCATTAATAAATATGAGATAAGAATTATTACTTGGACACTCTGTGTTTTGTCAAATGACTGTGTTTTAGGCGAAAGAAAAGACGGGCAAATTTTGCTGATCAATTGTGTTCTTGTCAGCCTGATGAAATGAGAAGTGCGCGCGTGTGTGTGTGAGAGAGAGTGCTTGTCTCCGTAGTTAACCGATCAAAGAGGCACTTATTCGCTTTAGGAGAAAATAATGAACGAGTCAATTTTTCGACACCCCAATTCCTATGTGAGGAACAAAGGCGATCATTATGTATCTGAGAGCTCGAGGTTATGATTGAAAATGCTGTCTGCTCTTACAGACGCAACTGTGTGTCTGGGGAGGGTCTGGAAAACATAAAGGAACACGTTGTGAGGCGGCAAAACAGCGCTGGCACATGTTTCTAGCTCCAATTATCAATTTCTTCTCCGTGATGTTTCTGCAAACAAAGACGCTTCTAGAGAAAACACATTACGAACGAGCATCCGAGGTCACTTGGTTGCATAAACAAGTGGCAAGACAAAGGCGGTTGCTACGCTGCGGATAAAGCTTTTGAAGAACTTGTGCCTGAGCCGTGACAGTCTCCACAAAAGCTTGTGAATGTTGTGCAATAAATAGATTCTGACTGCAACATTACTGTATGTTGATAATAAAAATATCACACAAACAAATACTGTCATTATCCCTAAACACCTAATCTTGCTTCATCCTGAGTTTAATTTATGCATTTTTATGTTTGCAATAAATGAATGGCAGATTGATGATCAAATGCAGTGAATCTTTGATAAATACACAACAACATTCATTTGAAAAAACTAATATTTTATTTTTCAACATTTAACCATCCCAATGAATCATTGATAAACAAACATATTTGATGTTTATTTTATGCATAAATAAAAAATCTGACAGAAAATAAAAACACATAAAAAAACTAAAATTCTGAACACCACTGAAAGAGAATAAAAGAGAGAAGGGTCTGCCTGCAGACTGGGTACATATGCAAGCTGAGACTGCATGTAATGCTTTTAATGCGTACACCTAAACCCCAAGGTTATAAAAGTTTTGGATTTTTCATTAGTTGTAGTTTTTATTTCATTTAAACTTTTTGTTTTCAAATTCAGTTAGTTTTAATGAGTTTTTAGAGGGAGATTTACCAGTTTTTATTAGTTTCTTTATTTTAAATACGCTTAGTTTTAGTTTACTTTTTATTAGTGTTAGTGTTAGTTGTAGTTTTTATTTCGTTTTGACTTTTTGTTTTCAAATTCAGTTAGTATTATTGAGTTTTTAGAGGTAGTTTTACTAGTTTTTATCAGTTTCTATATTTTGAAATTGCTTAGTTTTAGTTTAGTTTTTATTAGTTTCAGTTTCAGTATTAGTTTTAGTATTTTGTTTGTTGTTTTGTAAATAAGTATATTTGTTAGGTGCAAGATTCAAAATCATTATAAATTTTGCATAGTAAAAACTCAACCAAAGATAGGCTACTTTTTTGACACAAGAACACTCCCATCTACGTTTACCATACCCATCCTCAAATTCAAATACAACAGCCCACAAGGTAGCAAGATAACAAGATAGCCTAGGTGAAATATGTGTGCTAGGTTGCTTCTGAGGTTATTTACATAGTAGTGATGGGAAGTTTGGATCTTTAATGGGAACCTGATCTTTTGTGACAATCCTTCCATGTTAGGACTCACATATCAAAAATATGTAGTCAGCAATCTTAATTTCAGTCAGTTAAAACAGCACCATGATCTGAAACATTTCTTAAAATTAAGTAATGAAACCCAACTGAAGCATGATTTACTTATTTAAATTCCATTACGACTTTGTTAATAAATAAACTCAAATGTGTTCTCAAATCTGATCTCTGTGTACTGTTCTGATAACTAAATAACTCAGTATATATTGATTTATTTAGAGTTAGAGGAGGTATCGTGTATGTTAAAAAGTAGGTTGTTTGTGGATAAGTGCTTAATGTTACTGGAGACGCAAACCATTTCAAATGATTCAGTTTGATTTGGTGAATTAGTTCAACTGGTTTACTTAGAAGATCCAGTTAAGAAGAACGGTTCGTTTAAATTCGACAAATGTGTTAAATTAATACTTTAAAGTGTCTGCTTGGGTTTTCCCTGTGTTCACATGGGTTTCCTCTGGGTGCTCGGGTTTTCCCCACAAGTCCAAAAACATGTGTGGTAGGTGAATTGGGTAAGCTAAATTGTCAGTAGTGTATGTGTGTGAATGAGTGTGTATAGATTTTACAGTGATGGGTTGCAGCTGGAAGGGCATCCGCAGCGTAAAACATATGCTGGATAAGTTGGCGGTTCATTCCGCTGTGGCGACCCCAGATTAATAAAGGGACTAAGCTGAAAAGAAAATGAATGAATGCATGTCTGCTTGGGTCGTATTTAATGTTGTCACCATGCTGCTCTCATGTCCAGCCGTTGTTTTTGTCATGGGAGCAACAGCGAAATCTGACTGACTGGAAGAGGACTGGCTTGATCTGGCTAATGGCTGCAGGATTACAGACTCTGAGGTGCCGTATGAGTTAAACACCTTTCAGCGCAAAATAAATACATTAACTTCTAAAAGGCTTACAGTATGTTTATGTATTAAAACATTTTACAAAGACAAAAACAAAGGACATTTTTGCTATAATTTTAGTTGGTTTTTGTTATAGTAAAAAAAAAAAAAAAACTCTCATTTTTATTTTTATTTCAGTTAGCAAAAATGTTTTTCAATTCTAGTTTTCGTTTTTCAATCGTTTTCATTAACTATAATAATCTTGCTAACCCCACCTATCACAGTAATGTCATAAGCTCTATTAAGTGCATTGCTGTGCCCCAATTACCATACATCCTAAATAGTATCTGAAAATATAGTTAGGATTTCTCAAATTGTAATATGATGAAAAGAGTATGCCAAAGGTTCCTGGACGGTCTACTATTTCAGTAAAAATTCGAAGTGTAGAAACGTCCATACTCTAACTGCTGATATTGCCCACAGTACATTGCGCATTGGACGTGAATTAATTTGATTAGAACTACAAACTTGGGTAAAAAGTGTAAATAAACTACAAAAATGGCAGACGGGCAAAAGCAATTGATGAGTAGATAGGCTAACTGGAAAATATTTAGCTAATAGCTAATATCTAGCTAACTGGAAAATATTTAAATTTCCCGTTTTATATTTAATCTGCGACAACAATGTAAACTTATATCAAGATATGTTTGGACATTAACTTCTGAATGCATAATTATCCAAACATCTTAGGAGATTTCTCTCAATGAAAGACTTTCAAATGGAAAATTAACCTGCTGATGCTTCTGCTAAAAGGTAGGTAATTAAATATGAAAGAAATGTGTCGAGATGATTGACAGGAGACGTAACTATGCAACATACCACCTGTTAACAAGGTAGTAGTATGTTTTAAAGCTTGCATACTCTTCTGTTCCTTCACAAAAAAGTACATGCTTTTAGGGCATAGTATGAATATGCGAATTGTGATGCAGCGCATGAGTCTGAGACTGCATGTATCTACTGAAATATTAAGGGATACTATTGAAATTTTAAGGGTTAATTTATATAAGCGAAGGGTTGTCATAGACTGAAAGGCTTTATTCTGTATAAACAACCACCTAGATGTACATTATTCAGCTTGTTACATGGCTACTTATATATGAACAATTAGACACCAGATGATCCGAGGTGTAATAATTTACTAACTCTTTTATTAAACTTAAAGCTTGCAGAAAGAAAAAACAACTGCAACGACCTAAGTATTATTCAGTCACTAGATGGCGCCAAACTGTCAAATACAGCGAGGTATGTGTGTAATAGGGCGTTCACGCAATTAGACACAAGAACAACTTGAGAGATTTTATTGAGAGAGTAGCTGTGCTTTACGAGGGCTAAAAACAAATAGATTAATTCGGTACCATGTCTGGATCCATTAGATCCTTTAGAGGTTCATTGACTTAACATGTAAATCTTAACACATAAAAGTCACGCTTGATGCTTCATCCACGTCTGGTGTAAACGTACCATAACAGATAAACATATAAATGATATTTATTATTATTATATTTTTTATTATTATTTATTATAATTTATGTATATAAATATACTTTCGGTCAAAATGCTTTGTAGTACCTGCGTAATCCTGTGTTATTAATTTTAGCGGTAGTTATCTGGGAATAACATTGTTTGGAATGTCATTATCGACCAATCAGAATCAAGCATTTCAGAGAGTCATGTAATAAGTAAAGCTAATAATAATAATAGCCATGGCTAGCTGTGCATTAAATAATTACATAAACCTAGTGGAGTGCATTTAAATCATTATATGCACAGCTAGATGTGGATTATACCGCTTATTCCAACCTGTCAAACTCAAACACCTATCTGTAGGTATCAAACAAGCCTAAAGCACTTAATTAGTTTAATCAGGTGTGTTTAATTAGGGTTGGAACTAAACTGTGCAGAGCTGCGGCCCTTCAGGAGCTGAGTTTGACCCCTGTGGCTTATACCATTGTCATCTGTCAGGATTGACAAGGTAAATGTGTTAATAATTTTTTCAGGTGCAATATTTTACAAAACAGGCAAATATTACGGGTAGTTAGACCTAGCATTCTGTCTAATTTAAATAAGACTTAGAATGTGGTAAAATTGCATTTTTTAAAAATGAATTATAGTAATTATTTAAATTAATGTTTGAAATAGAGAACACGAGAGATTTGTGTGTTTGCTTGAGTAGCTCTCTTCAACAAACAATGACGTTGTGATTTTAGTTACTTCAAACTGAGAAATATAACAGTGATTCAGTAACAAGCTACTTAAAAAAAAAAAAGTTGTAGAACAGTGGTAAAAAACAGAAGCTTTTGTGCAGCACATTCAATTTAATGTGCGCTGGTGTGTGTGTGTGTGTGTGTGTATCTGCCAAAAAAGCCATATATTCATATGAAAAATGATGAACTGACTGTTACTACCTGTGTATTAAACACATATTTTAGCCAATCAGAATCCAGTATTCAGATAAGTCATTGTATATGTTATGTACTGTAAATATATACACTGTAAAAACGCATACAACTATTTCAACTAATTATGAATTTGTGATTAGTTCCACAGATCTATTTTTATGTTGTTCACTCCATTTCTCTCTTCAAAATATCAATTGATATTTTTGTAGGGTTTTTTTTTTGTTAAACTTTAACTTCCTTTGTAATATAAGCTGCATTTGTCTAAAAGTTTAAAAGTTATATGCATACTTTTTGATTAGCTATTCCTATTCACCTTGTTCTTTGCCAGCGAGCGGGCGCAGCCATTTCAATCTTTTTTGCTTCAGACTTCCGGTCTCATTCACTTCCATTCATTTTTAGACATTAAAAACTGCTCGTTTCGCTGTTTGATGTTGCAAACTGATATTTCCTTATTATATTATTCTACTTGCTCTATATAGTCATGCAAACATTTGTTAGTAGAGTAAGTAGGTTTTCTGCCGTTTATTATTCCTAGTCATTTCTCCCATAGGCGACTGAATCGGAAGTTCTAAAACAATCGCAAAAACAGGCGCACTTCCGCATTTTAGAATAAGGTCAATAAAATCCAAGAGCAAATAAGTAATTTCCTTTTTGTTTTAGACAAACTAAACCAAGAAAACGTGTTTAAAAACACTGAAAAAAATTAAACTCGGGCTCAATCTGAAAATGTATCGATATTTATACATTTCTGGAGATCGCTAAATACATCCCAGAAGGTATTTATGCTGTTTCCACCAGAGTCCGCTGTGTATGCTTTTTGAGAACTCACTCCTGATGTTCTCGTGTAAATCCACCAGAGGTCACTGTTAAATGACTGACTTACTGACCGATTGACTGATCCGCCCTCCTCCTTCCCTAAACCCAACCAACAGAGTTTTCAAAAGCACCGACTGACCAGCGCCCACCCTTTACCCTAAACCCAAACGACAGTTTTCAAAAGCACTCCAGAAAAAGAAAAACTCTTGCAGCAGCCTGAGTTTTACCATGTTTTCAGATTTTACCACATTCTCACCCTATTATTTACTTGTTTATTTTCCTTTTTGGCTTTTGTTTTTGTCTTACCTGCTTTCTGGAACTGTTCTTCGCCAGACTCGACCCCTGCCAACACAGTCAGCTCCACTCTGCGTCTCAAGTCAACCAACATACAAGCTGAGCCACCGGACAAACTGGTAACAGCAGAAAAGCCGTCTATATGGAGATAAGCGGTCAGCTGGTAAGAGCGAAAAGGAACCGCCCGGGAGCGTTCATTTTAAAGATGAATTGTAGCCATATGTACTTCCTGCTACATAATTCGCGATCTCTAGAAATGTATATAGGGCTACGATTTTAGAATGAGTCTACGCTGCATCAGTTGAAAACAAGCATGACAGATTACATATCTGATACCTGAGATTTCATATTAAAAAACAACAAAAATACTGAAATATTATTCATCTCTGTGCCATATACCACTAAGCATCTCCATGCCACAAAAGGTTCAATGAAACTACAATAAAGCTGGACTTTCAATAAACTTGGAGCAATAAACTTTTCTTTGTGGTTTCAAGGAAGAAAACAGTAATTCTCCACAGGGACAGCATGAACACAATGCCTGCAATAAACTCCAGACTTTGATATTGTTTTACACTGGTCAGGAACGGCCTGAGCAACCAGCTGAAACTCTTCTGCTGACACACACACATATGTCTTGTCCATTTCAATGCTTCAGATAGAGCTTAATTCAATCATCGTCATATTGATCCAGGCCTACTGTGACAATTTCTGTTAAGCATTATTGAACATGCTACCACTTCAACAGTTTCCTATATAATATCTGACAGCCTCTAACTATATGTCTTATTACGCATACGAAAGTCTGCTTTGAGACACATTGGAGAGAAAATCGTGAGATTGCTTTAGTATTTCCTTATTACTTACTCCCAGGGCTATTTATATTGAAGTTGATATTTAGCCGCACCATATTGGTGTTTCGTAACATCTAGTTTTCATGAGATGAGTTGACAGCCCAATGCTCAACCCCCAATGTGGGTGACCAGGACATACACACATACACTACGGACAATTTAGCTTACCCGATTCACCTACAGCACATTTCTTTGGACTGTGGGGGAAACTGGAGGAAACCCACATGAACACGGGGAGAACATAAAAACTCCACAAAGAAATGCCAACTGACCCAGCCGGGCCTCGAATCAGCAACCTTCTTGCTGTGAGGCGACAGCGCTACCCACTGCGCCACCATGTTGCCGTTAATATTTCCCAGATGGAATTTATCTGATTTCTATCTCTTTTTTCCTTCATATTCCTGCTTCACTGTTATGGGACTGAAGGCCATGTTGTGACAGAAGCATTTGCAGTCTTTAGTAAAGATGTGCTTTTTAACTCTCACTTCTTGTTGTCGTGTGTTTTTTAATCTTCAGTGTGTGTAAGCTTTTTCTGTAACTTTCAACTTAACCTTTCAAAGATGTAAATAAAGAAAAGGCAATTGCATGTTTTGTATGTTTCACAAGAAAACATTATTTCAGTCTTTCTACATTAAAGATATGTATAATTCAACATGTATCTTGCCATTTCCTTGTAGTTATTTGTGAACTTAACAAGCAATTTTTTGAGTAAAAAGTTTAAAAAAATAAAACAAATCACAAAAACTGCAATTTGTTTTTGATTATCAATAATAGTAAAAAATAATGTTTTACTGTGTTGAGAAATTAATGCACTTTTCAATAACGACTTTCAATACTTTTGTTACAGTCACCAGTGATCTAGCCACTGCAGATTGTTGGAGAACTACAAATCTGCCTCCAAATGAACTACAACTCCAGGCATGCACCGCACACACACCTGTTCCTGATCCCGACTGATTGCAAACACGCACAGCAGATGCTGCTCAAGGACTCATTACATGGACTATATATACACCACACATGCACACACACAGTGCTGAGTCTTGTTAATCTGTAAACATTACTAAGGGTTTACACATTGCCTTGTTTTCCTTGCCGTGTTTCCAGACTCTTGCCTTGTTGATTGATTTTTGATGTCAGCCACCCGAACCAATATCTTGCCTGCTTTTGACTACTCTTTTGGATTCCCCTTTATGAGCCTGTTTGCTCCAGTGTTTGACCCTTGCCTGCCTGACCATCCTCTGTTTAATTTAAGTCACTGCAATTGGATGTCAACTCCATTGTCAGAATCGTTTGTTACAATTTTATTTGACTCTGTTTTTTTATTGTCATATTTTTCTATTTATTTTATAATTGTAGTGATTTATTACAATTTATGTTAGCTTTTTTAACATTGTCTCTACCTGACAAAAGTCATGTTGCCTATCCAAGTTTTAGGAACAACAAATAATAACTTGATTTCTAGTTGATGATTTGGTATCAGAAGTGGCTTATATGAAAGGCAAAGGCCTCTAGATTACGTTTATTTTACCAAAATAAAATATGATTATGCCTTGATTTTTTATTATTTAATTAGGACAGTAAGGTCTGACTTTCCTTAGACAAAGGTCTTGTCACTTAAAACAAATAATGTACAGTATAGTATATAAAGTCATGGTGCAGTGGAAAAAGAATTAATATTGTGTATGACTCCCATGAGCTTGGAGGATTGTATCCATACATCTCTGCAATGACTCAAATAACTTATTAATAAAGTCATCTGGAATGGCAAAGAAAGTGTTTTTACAGGACTCACAGAGTTCATCAAGATTCATTGGATTCATCCTCAATTCCTCCTCCATCTTACCCCAGACATTCTCAATAATGTTTATCTCTGGTGACATGGGCTGGCCAATCCTGGAGCACCTTGACCTTCTTCGCTTTCAGAAACTTTGATGTGGATGTTGAAGTATGAAAATGAGCACTATCTTGCTGAAGAATTTGCCCTCTCCTGAGGTTTGTAATGTAATGGGCTGCACAAATGTTTTGATACCTCAGGCTGTTGATGTTGCCATCCACTCTGCAGATCTCTTGCACAGCCCCCATACTGAATGTAACCCCAAACCATGATTTTTCCTTCACCAAACTTGACTGATTTCTCCGAGATTCTTGGATCCATGCCAGTTCCAATAGGTCTTTTGCAGTATTAGTTATGATTGGGATGCAGTTCAACATCCATTTGCTGTTTAGTAAAACTAGCCCAAATATTATTATACCTCTTAACACTATAACACTATAATAACTCTGATCTGAAAAATACCATCTCGCATTATGCACCTCATCATAAAATATGGTTAAAAAAATAACAATCTCTCAGTCAGAGGGTGAAGTTCCCTCAGGAGGCAGGTGTGCTTCAATATTGTCATTTCCACAGCGCTACGTTCAGATCTGTTTCATCAACACAAATGCCTAATTACAATGCATGTGTGAAGTCATTATAAAACACCTCAGCAGCCGAGGGAATCTCTCATCCTCCAGGAGCTTTAGCTCTGCAATTATCAGAGAACTGAGAAAAAAACAAGAACAGGTAGAGAACATGGATTTAAATATATACTGTATAGCCCTTCTTTATTCTAGCTGAAATAAAACAAATAAGACTTTCTCCAAAAGAAAAAAATATTATAGGAAATATTGTAAAAAAAAATTCCTTCCTTATATAAAACTTTATGCTTTAAGCTTTATGGATTTTCTGATTTGATAATCCAGCAGGACCGGGCACCTGCCTACACTGCCAAAAGTACTAAATAATACCTGGTTTAAGGACAATGGTATCCCTGTTCTCCACTGGCAAGCAATCTCGCCCGACCTAAAACTCAGAGAATCTATGGGGTATTGTTGAGAGGAAGATGTAAGACACCAGACAATGCAGAAAAGCTGAAAGCTGCCATTAGAGAAACCTGGGCTTCATAAAGCCCCAGCAGTGCTGTAGACTGATCACTTCACATTGCTAAAGCGATTTGTGCAAAAACATAGCCCAGACCAAGTATTGAGTGCTTTATATGTTCATGTTCTGTGTTAAAAATCCTTTTGTATTGGCCATAAGTATTATTCAAATTTTCTGATATTCTGAATTTTAGGGTTTCATTAGCTGTAAGCCATAATCATCAAAATGCAAAGAGAAGTAAACACTTGAAATTTATCAATTTGTGTGTTTTTCTTAAGTTTTTTTTTATATTTAAATGAAGGAAATATATTATTTAAAATTAATATAATATAATATAATATAATATAATATAATATAATATAATATAATATAATATAATATAATATAATATAATATAATATAAAATAATAATATTAAGTAAGATTTGTTAATAATTGTCAACTTAGTCAACATAGTTACTCTACCTTGGAAACAGAATTTGACATTAATCTGATTGACATTTTAACATGTCAAAATAAAAGTCAAGTATATAGTTTAAAGTTAAATTTGAGAAAATAAATTTTACATGGTTTCTAAATAGAAATTTTGTTAAATTCTCCATAAATTGTTGTTAAATTTAATTCACTATCATGATTTCAATTAAAAATGATGTATTTTACTTATTGTCATGGATCAGATGATGTTAAAGCCCATAAAAATATAAAATTCTTCTGCAAAAGGTGCATGATATTTAGATTTGTTTCTGTATTCAGTTTTTTATTTATTTATTTTTTATTTAGCAAAATGCTCTTGATTAGTAAAATTCACTTGAACTATTAAACTAACAACTAGTTAAGAACCCCTATTATGCGTTAAAAAAGGTCACATTTTAGTTTTGGGGGTCTCTAACAACAGGCTGATATGCATGCAAGGTCAAAAGCACCTTCAGTGTCTTATAACATGCATTTATTTTTTTACCTAATAATCCCAATGACTCCCATATGATTTGTTCAGTGAATAATTTGTTTCCAAACCCCTCCTTTGCACGATGCTAAACTGTGCTGATTGGCCCAATGGCCCAGTCTGTTGCGAGAAACGCCCACCATGGCTTATTAACTTTTTTTTTTATGATTATTTATTTATTTATTGCAGAACAAAGCCAGCATACATAGCTAGCAACAACTATATACAAGCCAGGGTTTGCATTAAATGAAAATAGAATTTGGAATTTAGCTCTGTTTATTCTTGCAATAGAACATTCTAACAGCTCAATATTTTTTACTTCAACAAGCCACATTTTATCCGCTGGGAATGAAGGTTCATGCCATATTTTAAATAGAACCTTCTAGACTGCAGTCAGTGCAGTATGAAATATCCTGCGTTGGGAAGTGTTTAGGTTTAGATCATAATCATCATTCAAAAAAACAGATATTAGGGGCTTATTAACATTGTTGAAGTAGTCAGAGTGCATGCAGAGTATGTGTGAGCCCAATGCAGTTAAACACAAGCATACTCCTCTATTCTTAACCACAAGTAAAAACATTTCAGTATTAATCCACACAGAGGCAAAAGCTGACTATTTTGAAACTTGACCCCGCACGTGTGTAGGAACAGCTGACAGTGGCCATAGCAATCACAAATGGCAGAAGATCATGAGGTCACAAACGCATTTAAATCCCTAAAGAAAGCGTCATGCCTCCCGTTTTCAACGTGGCTTTAGACGAGATATTAGAATATAAAGAGTTAACAAGATACAGTAAGTCGTGTGGAGCAGTTACAAGTAACAAAACACAACTATAAACATTTTGCAAGCTAGAGAAAATGAGAAAGCAACCATTTTAACTGCACTGACTTACACTTGTGAAATGGAGGAAGAAACTGATACATGAACTGTGTACTGATAAAGTTGCTGTCAAGTTCCCATATAACAATAGCCTTTTCTGATCCTTCCTTTATCAAATGGCTGACGAATCCACCGTTGCAGGGTAAATTATTGCATTAATCACCAGAACGTTCACTTATTAATGTTCACTCATTTTCAGTCATGATCAGTTCCACACACACCTGCACTCTGCTAGTGTTTGAAGGGAAAGGCGCGTTCACGTTTTACCAGATCCAGCACTTCATGTTTGGTACTGTTTTGTGTCATTGGCGATATGAATAGGCAAAAGATCCAAACGAACGAGAATCATTAAAACGACTCGAGTCGAATCGTTTATTTAAAAAAATCTATATTTTTAAACAAGGTGCACTTTCAGATTTAACCCTCAGCTGGATGTTGCACACTGCATGGAAGGTCATTTTCAAAAAGCCATGATAAGAGCTCTTTAAAATAGAGTTTTAACTATTAAAATAAATAAAAAATCCACATATCATGCAGAAGAATTTGATATTGTTATGGTCTATAACATCCTCTGATCCATGACAATAAGTAAAATACGTAACAGGAAAAATACATAATAAGTAACTCCATAATAGCTACAAATATAACCATTTAAAGAATAAAAAAGAGAAAATAAAACAGAGAAACGTAATGAGTTTAATCCCTGAATGTACCTGCAGTTCTAGGATCACCCACACAGAGCAGAACAGAGATCAGAGCGTCAATAAGAGAATAGCAGCTCCTGATCTGCTCTCTGGAAAAGGGGGCACCGCAAAGCCACTAAAAGCTCCCACCAGGCGCTCAGACAAGCAGCTGCATTTCTCCTCCGCTATTGGCTATATAATACCTCCACAGGAATATCAGTGGTTACAGAGAAAGCTCTATAAATACTGGGGAGAATGGAGCTGATACCTGCCTGTGCTCTGTTACAGCTCTTTATGAGAGGCCGGTGGTCAGCAATAAAGTTACTGACCCCCTGACTTCACGGCTGATAAGGTATATCGCTCTCACTGAGAAACGCTGAAATACTGCATAAAACACTGCAGTGTTGTTAGATGAGGTGTTATGCACATAAACACGCTATAATTATCAGAATATTATTCTCTAGTGTTGCCTTTGATTAAACTGTGCAGTGCATAGTTTTACAGATATAAATTTAACATAGTTCTAGTTTGAACAAGAATGTATATTTGTATGGGTAACTTACATTACATGTTTTGGTAGAATTGCTGTTGTTTGATATTGCTCTTTCTGAACATATTTGAAGTTCACAAATGTCAGCTATAATAATAATACTAATAATAAAAATAAAAATACATAATTAATTTGTTTTTTTTATAAATTTGAAACTTATATTAAAATGTACAATACATAAAAATCTAAATGATGCAAAGTATATAAAAGTATATAACTATTATTATTAGAGTATATATATATATATATATATATATATATATATATATATATATATATATATATATATATATATATATATATATATATATATATATATAACAAATATTAATACAACTTTTGTTATTAATAATTACCACAATATTAATAATAACAATAATAATAGAAAAAGTATTATTATTATTTTTATTATTAATAATAATAATAATTATTATTATTATCATTATTATTATGTTTGTTGTTGTTGTTATTGTTATTATTATTATTAATATTATATACAATTATTTTTATTTTGAAACTGTAATATTAATTAAAATATTATTATAAATACAAATAAAATGTGTATTATTAAAATGTAAAATACATACAGATCTAAATGATGCAATAAAAATAAGTATTTTGCTATTATATAATAATATTATTATATTATATACATATTTGTAAATAACAAATATTAATAAAACTATTACTATTAATAATCACTGCAATATTAATAAAAAGAATATGTCTAATAATAATAATAATGATAATAATAATAATAATAATAATAATAATAATTATTATTATTATTAATGTTACTTTGATTATTATTATTATTATTATTATTAATATGATTATATACAATTATTTTCTATTTAAAACTGTAGTATTAAATTATTATAATAAGTACAAATGAAATATGTTTTAATAATAATAATAATAATATTAATAATAATAATAATTGGTATTATTAATATTCATATTAAAACTAATAATAATAATCCATCATAATGTATACAACAACAACAACGACAACAACAATAAAAATAATAGTATTAATAATAATACTTATTATTATTATTATTTTCATATACAATTATTTTCATTTTAAAACAATATTATTAATTTAAATATTATAATAAATAAGTATCATTATGATTATTATGATTATTATTATTAATTATAATAATATTATAACAATAATTTTATTAGTAGTAATAATAATAACAACAATAATAATATATCAGTTTTAATACATAAAATCTAGATAGTATATTTCTATCATTCTTTAATTTCAAGAATCTTTTCGGAGCTCATACTAATTAGGAGGGTACATTGACAAATTTTTTTAAATAAAATTCATTTGTCACACTGCAGGACCAATAAAATTGAGCAAGTGAGGTGTTAAAAAAGATGAATTAATTAATAGACCCATTAAATATGCATATTTGTGAGCTGAAAGATGATTAAAAGGTTAAAAAGCTTAATACAGTGCAAAAAATAAAATCAATCATGTTACATATAAAAATTAATCACAATTTCAGATTTTTTTTTTACTCTAATCAAGTAGTCTACTTGGGCAACACTTTCAAATAATTTTCTATTAATTAATGTTACTTAATACATTTACTACCATGAACAAACTATCAGTAATACATTTATTACAGTATTTATTCACTTTAATGTAATTTAAGTTAAATAACGTTAGTTTATGTTAACTTACTGTGCATGATCTAATGTTAACAAGCACAACTTTAGATTTTAATAATGCATTCGTTAATTATGATGAACTTCGATTAATTAATGCTTTACAAGTTTATTTATACTTAATGTTAGAATGCTGTACTACATGACTTGAAATTTCACGTCAATCTTTCCAAACAAAACAATAATTGGCTTAAATTTATTTGGATACTACTAATTAACAATTTTCTTTCTTTCTGCTGCAGCCTTGGTAACATCAACAGAATTTTTTTTTTTAGAAATAAATTACAGTTAGATTACGGAAGAAAACAAAATAACATGCATTGATGAATCACACACTAAACAGGGTCAATTTTGATTTCATGTTGTGCTGGAAAAAAAGGAAAAATAATAAATTAGATTTTAGAGTATGAGAATGAAAGGCGAGGGAAAAATCTAGTACTGGCTTGTAATCAGAGAATTGCTGGATCCACGATGAAGGAGCTTCACTTCACTATTGCATTAGAGACTCTGATTATGAAGCAGGTGTCGCAGGTAATAGAAGAGATAACGAATAAAGAGTCAAAGGAAGACGGCATGCTGAGCTCTTATTAACAGCCTGCATTCAAACAATATCAGCACTGGAGGCTGGCCAAACTGCTCCATGCCTCTAATGCGTTATTTACAGACTTGATGCAATCAACTGGTTTCATTTTTAACAGACGAAAACAAACGTCCAACATTGATGACTGGCTCATTTTTTAGACTATATACAGCAAAGCTTCTTGTGCTTGAAAACGGCCATTTATACAGTTTAGCTGTCATTACACGTCAACCACTGAAAGCCCTCATGTATAGTGTTTTTTTACATAATCAGAAATGTGCTGCGACAAATTCCAAAGTTACTTATTTAACGCAAATAACAATTACACAAGAAAACATGCAGAGAATAGAAAAATATATATATATATATATTGAAGAAATCAATTCTGCATTGATTCTGAGCTTAGTTTTGAACGGTGGATGGCGCTCTAGGCTAGTTTTGAACAGCAGATGGTGCTTTAGGCTAGATCAAGGGTTCTCAAACAAAGTCCTGGATGTTACAGCTAAAAGGGCATTCGCTGTGTAAAACATATGCTAAATAAGTTGGCAGTTCGTTCCACTGTGGCAACCCCTGATTAATAAAGGGACTAAGCTAAATTAAAATGTATGAATAGATAGCCAAGGTGTGTGTGACTGGCATTGGAACTAAACTTTGTAGGACACCAGCCATCCAGAACCAGATTTGAGAACCCCTGGGCTAGACTGTAACAGCTGGTGACGCTCTGGGTTAGTTTTATCAGCTGGTAACCAACCTTCTGCCTCGCTACAATCCAACTCGCTCTTTAAGATCTCAAAACTCAGGGCTTCTGGTAGTAAATAGAATAGCAAAGTCGAGTAAAGGAGGTCGAGCCTTCTCCTTTATTACTCCTACACTCTGGAATAGCCTTCCTGATAACGTCCGAGGCTCAGACACACTCTCTCAGATCAAAGATTAAAGACCTATCTGTTTAGTAAAGCATACACTCAATGCATCACTTAGCGGGTTTCCACACAAGTTTCTGCATCTTGTTAATATACACTATGAACAGCAGCTACACTAATTATTATCTTTTTTTTCCCCATTTCCACCTGGGGATACTTATCCCAAGTTCCTCAGATTATGTGGAGTCACTGATTGGATCCAAGACCAGCGACAAAATTATCCCAAGGTTTCAATATCAGGGACCAGGCCGTATCCTGAGCAGCTGCTGCACTGGTCATGGAGGAGAGTAGAACATGAGACTGATTCCAGTGAAGCTCCAGGGACAGACGAGTCTTCGCTGAGGCCAGCTTCTAGTCTCCACCACTGAGACTGCAGCTCTGCACAAGACTTTTGGCCAGCGGAAAAATTAAATTGGTCGTGCCCAACTGAGTCTGGTTTCTCTCAAGTTTTTTTTTTTTCCTTCACTCCCCTCACTTTTTTCCCTCTCCGCTGTCGCCTCCAGCTAGCATGGTTTGGGATCAGTAGAGCTACCCATCAATGAATTTGCTTTTCAGTGTTTGGACTCTCAGTAATAATTTTAAACCACACTGAACTGAGCTAAACTGAACTGAACTTAAACAATAAAACCTGAACTACTCTGTTCCAATTACTATGACTATTTATGTGAAGCTGCCTTGACACAATCTACATTGTAAAAGCGCTATACAAATAAAGCTGAATTGAATTGGAACCACTTTAGACTATTTTTTTAACAGCAGATAGTGCTATAGGCTATTTTTAAACAGGAAATGGCAATATAGGCTAGACTTTAACAGGAAATGGTGCTCTAGGCTAGTTTTGAACAGCAGATGGCAATATAGGCTAGCCTTTAGCAGGAAATGGCGTTCTAGGATAGTTTCGAACAGCAGATGGCAATATAGGCTAGACTTTAACAGGAAATGGTGCTCTGGACTAGTTTCGAACAGCAAATGGCAATATAGGCTAGCTCTTAACAGGAAATGGAGCTCTGAGCTAGTTTTGAACAGCAGATGGCAATATAGGCTAGCTCTTAACAGGAAATGGCACTCTAGGCTAGTTTTGAACCGGAAATGGCACTCTGGGCTAGTTTTGAACAGCAGATGGGTGCTTTGGGCTAGTTTTAAATAACAGATGGCGATAAAGGCTAAACTTTAGCAGGAAATGGGTTTGTAGGCTAATTTTGAGCAGGAGATGGCGCTCCAGGCTAGAGTGTAATGGTTATTACAATTGCCAATTTATTTTTGCAGATTCACACTCTATAACATCAGAAAGGTCTGACACTCCTATCTGAACATGCAGCTCAACTCCTTGTTCAAGCTCTTGTTCTCTCCAGACTGGATTATTGCAGCTCCTATTCAACTCCTAGGCTTCCAGCTAACTCTATCAAACCTCTTCAGCTGCTTCAGAATGCAGCAGCACGAGTGGTCTTTAATGAACCTAAAAGAGCACATTTCACTCTGCTACTCATCCGTCTGCACTGGCTGCCAGTTGCTGCTCGCATCAAATTCAAAGGTCTGATATTTGCTTACAAAGCGACTTCTGGCTTTGCTCCATCTCATCTGCTCTCAGTTCTGCAGATGCATGTGCCCTCCAGAAACTTGCGTTCTGTGAATGAATGTCCCCTCGTGGTTTCATCCCAAAGAGGGAAGAAATCACTTTCCCGAACTCTCGCATTCAATCTGCCCAGTTGGTGGAATGAACTCCCTAACTGCATCAGAACGGCAGAGTCACTCGCTGTCTTCATGAAACGACTAAAAACTCAACTATTTAGTATCCACTTCCCTTTCTAATCTTCAATTGCCTTTCTAGCTCCACCGCTAACTGTATTACAGAAGAAAAAAAAAATTACTAATGTTCTGCGTCTTACACTTTACTTACCTGAAAGTCATTGTTGCTCTTATAGTTGTGTAAATTGCTTCTTTGTACTCATTTGTAAGTCGCTTTGGATATATGGATATATATATATATATATAAGGCAAATATTTATATATACACACAGAGTGGGCCATTTATATGGATACACCTTAATAAAATGGAAATGGTTTGTGATATTAATGTCCTGTTTGTGGCACATTAATATATGTGAGGGGGCAAACTTTTCAAAGTTGGTAGTGACCATGACCATGACCATGGTGGCCATTTTGAAGTCGGCCATCTTGGATCCAACTTTTGTTTTTTCATTAGGAATAGGGTCATTTAACACATCAAACTTTTGAATTACACAAGAATTTCACAAGAAAAACAATGGTGTGCTTGGTTTTAATGTTATTCTTTCATGAGTTATTTACAAGTTTCTGACCACTTATATAATGTGTATAATGTGCTGCCCATTGTGTTGGATTGTCAATGCAACCCTCTTCTCCCACTCTTCACACACTGATAGGAACAGCGCAGCAGAAATGCCAGTACAGGCTTCCAGTATTTGTAGTTTCAGATGCTGCACATCTCAGTACAGCAGTATATGCAGCAGTGAACACCATTATTATTCTAATTCTTGTCAGTGTAATTCTCAATAAAACACCTTCTCCCTCTTTCAATGAAAGCAATTTTCCTCTCATATGAGGCCGATAGCAAATCACAGTATTTAAATCAATCCCTCATTAGGCATATTAAGACCATTTTTTTGTGGTTTAAAAACCAGTTTCACTCAGAAGTGCATCAAAACTACAGAAGAAAACATTTCAATTCATACGGCAGAATTCCACTGATAACCAATCAGTGGAGACTGTATACTGCATAATAAAAGCCCATAAACAGAAATATATAATTCTGTGAGCTGCAACCGCAATCACAGCAGAAGCAGAGAAAAGCCTGTAAAGGATTAGACTGTACTCACAGCCAGGATAATCTGCAAGGAACTGTGGGCCACCTCCACAAACTGGTACTCCAGCAGGCAGCCGGCGATGCTGATGTAGCGATGGTCCTCCGGGGCCCAGGATGGAGGAGGGGTCACCGGGGTCACCCTGCACCCGGGGCCGTTCTCCATCCACCAGGAGCGATGCATGGAGATGTTAAAGGTCATAATCAGGTCTGTGTCCTGCAGAAAGAGAAGAGTGAGTCAGAGGAGGTGCTTTATTAAACATTACCTACGTCCAAGTGGAACATCTGCTTGGTGAATAATCAGTTTTCTCCTTTTTCTGTTTCACAATACTTCTGGTGAAAAGTGAATTGGCACAAGAAATATGAATATCTTCAAGGTGTGAACTATACATGGATGATCGGAGGTGGGGTGGTGGTGATGGTTGTTTGTGTTTTGGTATTGGTAGTTTGTGTAATACATACTTCAGTAAACCAAATTTATATATTTAATTTAGTTACATTTAATTTTAAAAACAAAATTTATTTAAGTTTTCAGTGTTCTGAGATATATTAGCCCCTTTAGTGATACGACTTCACCGGTAAATTCAAAAAAGCGCAGTTCACAAAGGCTGGACTATTCACACCTCCATTCCAAAATACCAGTAAATTCTGACATCCTTAACTAAAAAAAGACCTCTAAACGGCTGTGCTTGTATTTGTAAACATAGACGGGGTTGGTCTTTTGTTGATGGTTTTACTTTAATTTAAAGCTTTAGCCTTTATGCAGCTGCTTTGTCCCAGAGACATTCAAAGGCAGAAGGGTGAACAACAGCTAAATGTTTACACATTTGACAACATTACAATTTCTGTGGATAGATAAGTATTGTGAACAACTTCGCTAAGAACATATGGAGGAACACTTTCGCATGTCGAGATGTGCATAATATATGTGTGTGTGCTATTGCTCACTGGTTGCTTTACGTGCACATGCATAAAGAATAATTGATAAATTACTTATGAAAAACCTACAACAGGGTTGGTAAAACTCGGTCATAGAGGGCCAGTGTCCTGCATATTTTAGTCCCAACCCCAATTAAACACACCTGAACCAGCTAATCAAGCTCTTTCTAAGTGTACTAGAAACTTCCAGGCAGGTGTGTTAAATGAAGATGGAGCTAAACTGTGCTGGGCACTGTCCCTCCAGGATCGAGTTTGGACATCCCTGTTGTTAGTAAACAAACTGCGGTTTCTCATAAGTTTTTTGTTGATAATTTTTTTACGCAGTCATAGAATTGTTATGTGACTAATATCTAGCAGCTAAATGTGTCTGGAAAAATAGACTTTGGAAACAGGCTTTTTATTCTCATACAGCGCGGATGTCAATGTGTCTGAATGTTCTGATTAGCTGGAGTAGATGTCTCACGTCAACGCATTCTAATCATGAATCCGATCTTTCCTGCAATTTTCCCTCTTCGTTCACACAGATTTCTGGAAAATAACTGGAATAAATTTATTGGTATTTTCAAAGAGGGCCCATTCACACATGATCCCTTTCCGGAAAGGTCTGTATATGTGAAAGGGGCTATTGAGTGTATTCTGACCTACAGTAACCTCTGATTCAGCAAATTTTCAGATTTATATAAACTTTTACTTTTCAACAGTAAAAATGCAAACTACTGTATGTAGCTACAAGCAAAAAAAAAAAAAAAAAAAAAAAAAAATATATATATATATATATATATATATAGCTAATATCTATATATATATAGCTAATATAATATATCAGCTAACAAACAACATAATTCTTGAGATTTTTTGGATAACTTCAGTTGGATTGAACAGTTTGCTCAATCTATTTAAATGTTATTAGTTGGAACAACATAAATAAATTGTGTGGAATCTGACACTTTTTACAGAGTAGCTTTTCATTACTTTTAGGCTACATGTAACACCTACAGTATTTACAAGTTTTATGAACACTTACGATTGCTTTAGATCTTCCGATGGGATGAAGCATAAATTATGGAGGTCAGACCCCCACAAACCTCCTTGTAATTCACACCCTTTTCATAGTTCAGTATTTTAATTTTTCATGTTTTACACTTTCAAAGATTTCATAGGTTAACAACATACATCATAATGATAAGTACAAAAATATATTTTTTTCAAGGGTTTTAACCCTTTTACAGATTTTTTTTAAATGTATCTGCTGTTTTGGTAATAAAAAAACACTAAAATGTATTATAATAAGTCAATGATCAAAAACAACAATTAGATGGATTTATGTTTTGTCAAATTAAAAACCTACACACACACACACACGCACACACACACACACACACACACACAAACACACACACACACACACACACACACACACACACACACACACACACACACACACACACACACACACACACACACACACACACACACACACACACACACACACACACACACACATATATATATATATATATATATATATATATATATATATATATATATATATAAACATTATTCAAATCAACACACCCACACAATTGTTTATTCATTCATTCATTCACTTATTTTCCTTTGGCTTAATCCCTTTATTCATCAGGGGTTGCCACAGTGGAATGAACCGCCAGCATATGTTTTAAACTGCGGATGCCCATTCAGCTGCAACCTAGTACTGGAAAACATCTATACACACTCATTCACACACATACACTACAGCCAATTTAGTTTATTGAATTCACCTGTAGTGCATGTGCTTTTACTGAGGGGGGAAACTGGAGTAAACCCACTGCATCATAGGGAGACCATGCAAGCCACTGTGCTGCCCCACATATTTATATAAAAAACATTAAAAAGGCAATTATTTACATCACAATCCAAACCTGTCAAAATATTAAAACTAATATTATTAAATTCATTCATTATTTCATTTTATTTTCGGCTTAGTTCCTTTATAATCTAGGGTCGCCACAGCAGAATGAACCGCCAACGTATCCAGCATATGTTTTACGCAGCGGATGCCCTTCCAGCCGCAACACATCATTAGGCAACATCCATACACCTTCTTGCTGTGAGGCAATCATGCTACCCGCGGCGCCATAGTGACACCCTATTATTATTATATTATTAAACAAAATAACAATAATAATGTTTCTAAATCCTTGCCAACAAATCAAAAGCTGTTAACTAAGAATGTGTGACTCAGCATAAATAACATGTGGATAAAATACTGAGTTTTTAATGTGAGTTAATGGAGATGTTTTTGTCCTGAAGTTCCTGAATGTAATCACATTTTGCACTGTATTATGCACCTAATGTAAAATAGATATATGAAAGTAAAGGTTGAAATATTGACAATTTAATAACTACACAATAAAAAATGTAAGCTGTTTGCATTAATGATACTCAAAACTATTCAAATTAAATTAATAAAATACGAAAACGTCCATAAGAGATCAAATCCGCTTCCTGGCAATTAAGTAATTTCAATTATGCAGTCAAGCTTATGAGATGTAGGTCAAATATAAAAGCACTCCTGAATATTTTAATCAAGATCAATCCAGTCAATTCTCATGTACTGATGGCTAAAAGACCGAGATTCATCAAATTCTACCCTCAAGAGGTTTCAGATTTCATATTAAAATATATATTCTGACTTGCAACCTTTTTAAAGCCTACATTCATGATTTAAAACGTCAGATGCTGTCTCACACTGCAAACTGGCATCTCCAGCAGGCATTGAAGAGCTTGCGTTTTGTTGTATCATTAATCAGTTTGAAGCTTTTCAACATTTGAAGGCGCAATTATTTAAGTGGCTCTTATGTGGTTCATTTTGAGACGTCAAAGGGACTCGCAGAGCAATAACCAGCCAACACATACTTATAAATGTGGGCATGAGATTAATTCCACAATCAAGTGGCGGAAGAAATCACATTTCTCAAATCCCAAATTCACTTTTGTGTGCTATTTTTCAGCCCTAATGATCCGCACATTGACGACTGAAGTGTTTGCAATATCCTGGGTCATTTGAGTGGATGCCAGTTACACAAGCGCAGGATTATTCACCGGGGTTTTGAGCATGCAATGAGGACATATTTAAACAAATCCATCAGTCTTAAGAGAACACACGCCAAGCCGAGACACAAAGCAGAAAGAAGGAAACAGAGCTGACTCTCACACCTACAGATGCGCGACTGCATAAATGTGATGCGTGCGCCGAGTGCTTCACAAAATCCCTCTAAAGGAGCAGCGATTGCGCATTTTAAAGCCAGATTTCAGGTCCTACAAGTGTTGAAACCTGGCTCTGAGAGTGCTATTCATGTAAGAACCCGAAGCTCCCCAGGAGACATTTCCCTCCTGAGGAAAAACAACAACAGTACGGAAGTATAGCTGCCTTAGGAAATGCTTAAAGGCATAAAAATAATACAATTTGCGACCAAGTATTTATTTTTTTTTGCTTTTATTTACATGCTGCACTCCTAAAAACTGTCAGAATAAACCTTTTAGTGATTTTAGGCCTGTTTTTTATGCTGCACTTAACAAATGTCTGTCCAATCAGTGGTCTTTAAAGCAGGATAGATTTGTATTTTTAATGATATTAAGCTACATGTGAAATTGTAATCTGGCTGAATATGATTTATGTGAAAATTGCATGAACCAGACCCGCTAGTTTTTTCGTGATTCCGCTGAATCCAATGCAAAATCCACAAGTCGTCGCAAATTTTAGAGATCCTGCTAAATTCTTAATGTAAACGCAAAATTATCGAATTTTTTTTTTTAATAATTTCATAAAACAAACAATTCCAAACCATATGACCAAATTATATTTATTTCAGTTTGCCATGAATAGTTTTACATGACTTATGACATTGCATACGCAGCGCATGTGATGTATTTGAGTGTCTCTCTGTCCCGCACCCTCACAATCAATACATTACATAGAAAGAGGGGCAGTGGCGCCCCCAGAAAATTTTCTTAGGGGTGGCCGCACCAAATCCTGGGGTGGCACATGCAAAAAACCAAAAAAAACAAAAAACAAATCAAAAACAGTGAATTCAGTGTAATGTTATATTTTTGTTTCTAGTAAATAAAATAATGTGGTTTAAATTAATTTCATTAATTACTCTTGAAATATTACAATTTATTCCTAAAAAGAATCAAAGAATTCAAATTCAATAAAATAAAATTAATAATTAATTTAAAAACACTTTTCATATTTAAAAACAACTTTTCAATTATTTTTACATACTTTTATTGTACAACATACAGTATATGCCATGTCTAAAATTAATAGAGATTAGTGAATTAAATAATAAATAAACAACTGAACAAAAGGCAATACTATATACACACACTTACTATACAGACTCTAATAATATAATTTATCTATATTCCTTTTTGAGGCACAATATTATTAATACAGCTTCTTCTATTAATTTACTTTAAGGTAAATATTAAATTGCCATCGCTGTCTATTGAAGGTGTGTGCGTGCTGTTAATGGCAATCGAGGATAGGGAGGGGCAGTAAATCAGCTATGTCAGTGGCACCAATCAATCCCAACAATTGAGTGGCTGCTATTTATTTATTGAAATATTGTGAATTTACGCAAGTACATTTAAATGAATAACATCAACAGAACAATCATTTTGGGTTGGCCACAGGGGTGGCCGGAGTTTACACCTTGGGGGCGTCCCTGAGGAGGAGGGCGGGGAATGTTTTGCAGCCTATGCAGTAAGCAGACGCAGATGAAGCGTGAGTGATTTACACGTGAAGGCAATGCAAAGATGCGATTAGACGTCCTGTGGAGCAAAAACTCTTTCCCTGCAGTTAACGAGAAAAAACACTTCCAGAGGTGAATGGCCAGAATGGTTCCAGCTGAAAGACAACAGTATCTTAAATAACCACTCATTACAACCGTATGACAACCTCATTACAAATGTATATTATATATATATATATATATATATATATATATATATATATATATATATATATATATATATATATATATATATATATATATACATATATATAAACTATTATTATTGTTATTATTATTGTTATTATTTTGATTTTAGAAAATTGTTTTATTCAATTTAGTGAGTACAAAAGGAATTGGAAGTGCAGCTTAAAATTAATATAAGAATATTGAAAATAAATGTAGTTTTTAAAATTTCCATTCATTCATTCATTTATTATTATTATTATTATTATTATTATTATTATTATTATTATTATTATTATTATTATTATTATTATTATTATTATTATTATTATTAAACCAGCATATAGTGATGTCTATTATAAAGATCTAGTAGTCATATCAAAGAAAAAATACAGCTTTGCTATTAGAGAAAGAAATGACATTCAAATGATTGCAATTCCATTATGCATAAACATATAATAATAATCAGCTGCAATCAAAAGTATTCAACCCCTTTGACCTGCAAAAATTGTGCTGCTGTAAACAACATATTATGTTTAACAGTTCAACCAAAGTATCAGTAAACTATTCTAAAATGTTTATTAGTTTAAATGTGAGTGTCTCCGAGGACATAACGTCGATGAAAAAACCCCACATCAAATTGTCTCTAAACATTAATGAAGAAAATTATTTGACACCTAAACAAAAGTTAACATTTGTATAAAATGTTTTAGTCTTTATAAACTACAATAAATGTCCTCCACAAGCCTATGTCACCTCTCCAGTGGAATCTTTTTATTTTCTCTCTTGATAAACTTCCAAAGCTTCAGTGGATTTTGATAAATAGTTTGGGTTGATCAATGATCAATTTGTACACTGCAGGGATTGCAACTTTAGCCAATATTGCCTGATACTACAAAGAACCCCAATAACAAGTCTGGTCTTGACTTTGGAAATGGTGTTCTTCTGCTCATAAGACTTCGCTTTTTTTATTTATTTATTTTTTAACCATTTTACTAGTTAATCCAATGGTCCAGAAAGGTCCAGTTTGACCACATCAATCCATAAAACATTTTTCCAGAACTCCATAAATCAATCCAAATAGATTTTAACACATGCAAATTGGCCTTTCTGTTCAGCAAGGTGTCCTATCATGAAGGTCATACTTGTCTAGTGTTCTCGTCCTCAGCATTAAAATGTTCATTCATCATTTTATCAGGTCAACTTGCACAGTTTTGGCTGTAAATTAAGAGTTTTTCCTCTGTTGCTTTGATCAAACATTTCATTCCCCTTGATGATGCTGTGCCTTTTCTTCAATGTCCTCAAAGGATTTCTGGTATGACACATTTTTAACTTACAAATAAAGCTGCCAGTTGAGTCTCTAAGAACTTCAATGTGTTCTTGTGAAGACTTTCTACACAAAATTCCCTGTGCCTCCAGCGTTCCTACTACTACATTTGTGTCACAGATTGTAGTTTTTGGTTGAGAGTGAGGTTGTTCAGACTTAAAAATTTTGATTTGGTGATTTTGAACATATAAGCAAAATATGAATGCTATAAGACAGCGGAAGCTCATGAATGAACAAAAAACATACCTCAGACACTTCTTCTGGAATCTACCGCCGACTCTTGTGTGTATCTATAATGCTTAAAAATAAAATATACCCCATTTGTGGTATATATAACTACACTTTTTAATCAATCTTCAGTCTCATTCATCTATATTTATTGTTCCAAAGCAATTGCTAAAAAATAGATACATTTTACTAAAGATTTTTACTACATGGTTTGCAGTAGTGTAAAGTAACTAATTACGAATATTCAAATTACTGTAATTGAGTTTTTCTCTGGAACTGTAATTTACTAAGTAGTTTTTACTTTTTTTACTAAATTGCACTTTTACTTTCCCTTGAGTACATTTTTAGTGCAGTATCGCTACTTTTACTCCACTACTTTCCTTCAACCTGCAGTCACTACTTTATTTTTACTTGTCTATGGGGATTAGAAAAATCAGTCCTGTGATTCCAATCAAATCGCACTTAGAAAGTAAATCGCATCATAATGACATGTGTACTTTATAATTACAGCAAACACTTTGGAAGCATTAAAAGTGTCCTAAAAAAGTCCAAAATCTTCACACGCATTGACTCAGAGACTGTTTAGATGCATGTCACTGATGAAAAGATGACGGATGTTTACTGTATGATGACCAAAATGGCCTTAAACAGCCAGCAGCCACAAGGCATCAACATGACATCAGATTGACCTTGTACCCTAATGTCGTAGGGACGTTAAATTTTGTTTGAAAAATAAAAATCAGGTTGACATCAGAACTCAACATAAGGCCAACGTCAATGTCCAACCTAAAACCAATCAAATATCAATGTCTATTGATGTTACAGCTTGACGTTGTGTAGACGTGACCACTATGATGTCTACAAGACGTTGGATTTTGGTAGATATACCTGATGAATAAATGTCAGTATTTGACATCAATATGATGTTGGCTTAAGATGTTGACTCGGCATTGGATTTTAGTCACTTTCTAACTACCTCAAATCGACCAAATATCAACATCATTTGATGTCATTATTGCACATCAAAATAATGTTGTCTTTAGACGCTGGTTAGACATTGAATCTTGGTCAGTTGACATCACAACCTAAATTATACTAATATTAACGTCTTATGATGTTGTGTGCCCACTGGGCAATAAATAAATGCACTACAGAATGTTACGTTTACACACACATGTAAACGCATCAGCTTTTTACTGCGTATCACTCACTGCTCTTTAGTACTTTTGCTTCTTGGGCTACTTTTTACTCATACTTTGAGTAATATTTATGATACTTTTACTATGCTTGCACTACGTTTTTAGGCAAGTAATGATACTTAAGTATGGTTTTACAGTACTCTTTCCACCACTGATGGTTTGCTAAAAGTTTTGTGACTAAAGGAGTCATTTCAAAAGGAATAAATAATATGTTTTTTTTTTTTTTTTTTTTTTTTTAGACAAAAAGACACTGCTACCACCTAATTGGAAATTTGATTTAATGATTTGAATATGTAATCATTATATGTAAGCTATAGGACAGCTGAAGCTTCTGCACCGAGAACATACCTCAGACATTTCTTCTGGAATCTACCGCTGACTCTTTTGTATGCATTTATAATACTTAAAAATAAAATATAGCTCATTTTGGGTATATATAACTACACAAATCTGTGACAATTTTTTGTCTCATTCCTCTATTCATTGTTCTAAACCAATTGCTAAAAAAATACATTTTACAACACATTTTGACTGTATAGTCTGCTAAAATGTTTGTGACTAAATGAGTCAATTCAAAAGGGATAAATAAAATGTTTTTGTTTTTTTTAAATAAAAAGACACTGCTTTCACATAGTTGGAAATTTGATTAGATGATTTGAATATGTAATCATTATATGTAAGCTATAGGAAGTCGGAAACTCATGAATGCACCAAGAACATACCTCAGACACTTCTTCTTGAATCTACGGCTGACTCTCTTGTATGTATCTATAATGCCTAAAAATAAAATAAAAATATCTCATTTGGGCTATATCTAACTACACATATCTTTATCAACCTTTACTCTCATTCAACTATTCATTGTTCCAATATAAAAGGCTAAAAAAAAAAAGATACATTTTACTAGACATTTGCACTATATGATCTGTCAAACGAGTCAACTCAAAACAGATAAATATAATGGTATTGTTTTGATTTTTAGAACAAAAAGACAGATACCACCTATTTGGAAATTTGATTGGCTAAGTTTTAAATATGTAATCAAAATATTGACGCTATTGGACATCGGAAGCTCATGAATGCACCAAGAACATACCCCAGACACTTCTTCTGGAATCTACCACTGACTCTCTACACAAATCCTTATCAATCTTTAATCTCATTAACCTATTAATGGATCCAAAGCAAATGGCTACAAAATAGATACATTTTACAACACATTTGTGCTATATAGTGTGCAAACTGACTAAAAATGTGAATTTAAAAAAAGGTATATATAATAATTGTTTTGTTTTGTTTTATAGAATAAAAAGGCACTTTTAAACGCCCATACTAATATGAAAAGTCAAAAGACAAAAAAAAAAGTAGAAATTTTTGGGGGGTCAAAACAAGTTATTGATATTTCTGAGACATTCAGGCCCTGCTTTATCATGTTGAGTCAAACTAGCTGTTTTCTATAACTGACAGATTTCCTACCAATAATTATTAATTTTGGACAACTTAAGGTCTTTAGCCTTTGTAGGGCAACATACTAACAGTAGCGTCTCTTTAACATTAATGTAAACCTGCCTCCAGTGTTGTGTGAGTCCGAGTGAATCATCCGAGGGCCCGAGTCTCAGTCTCCATTATGTTTTCTTTAGGCCGCTGGAGGATCAATCACTCGCCGCCTCTGTAAATGCCTTCACTGTTTGCCCAGCCAGTGTGGGTGATGTGATAAAGCACTTTTAATCCATTTGAAAACGCACACTAACGGCTGGTTTTGTTGAAGTCTTGGCAGTGTGGATCTCAGCGTGAGGATGACACTGAGACTGAATGACTCTGGCTGAATAAAGCCTGTTCCTCCTTAGAGAGACCGCCGAACACAAACCCAGGCCTCGCTGCACCTTTGCTTCTTATTAAAACATATACAAAGAGCCTGAATGGCTGGATTGATTTGTTTCCAACGAATCAATAGCCCTTGTATAGCAGAGCAGGCTAGAGTCTTGTTTGTGCACAGAAACACAAATATAACGCTCCAATGACAGACATAAATAGCCGTCTTGTTGGAGAAAGTGAATCATAAGTTGGTCTGAATAACGGAGTCATGCAGGCACAAAAACACCTTTGCCCTCAGACTGCTAGAAGTAATTAATTGCTAAATGACAAATATAGGTGAAGTCAGGATTATTAACCCTCCTGTGAATCTGTTTTTTTCTTTTTTAAATATTTCCAAAATGATGTTTACCAGAGTAAGGAATTTTTCACAGTATCTCCTGTAATATTTTGACTTCTGGAGGAAGTTTCTGTTTTATTCTGGCTATAAAAAAAAAAAAAAAATTATATATATATAATTTTTACTTCCTGTTGTGGTGGACGTGTGTTCAACATGCAATAAATGTGGATAAGACCAAGGAAGCACTTTTTGAAGGCAAGTTCCGGTATAAAACAATTAGTTGCATCACAAGTTATCCAGAGTTTCATGCAATTTCGGGTGTTTCATTTTTAACTTTCGACATCTGTTGTAAGTTGATACCGCATGGCGAACAGAAAGAAAATCCTCCGCATTTCGTGACTCGGTGTTCCTTTAAGGTAAGGTTCTTTTTAAGGCTACACGGTAGAATTTTATTAAGAGTATAATCTTAATCATATTAAAATCGGAGTATTGGTGTCTTATGTAAATGTACTCAGAACGTCTGGTGAAGTCGCGAGCTGGCAAAGACAGGGCATTACTCTGCCTTTCAGCATGAGCCTTCCAAGTTTAGCGTGTTTCCTCATTAAACGCAACGAAAGCGTATGTTTCGCGTTGTTGTGTCAGATTCCTTGTGAAATACAGTAATACTTTAGGAGGCTTAGTTTAGGACGCTTAGCAAATTTGATGAACGTGATCATGCGTGTTGAATCTGAGGGAAGTCGCTCCAGTATGGAAGGCCGTTGGGGCCAAAACGTCTGCAGCGCGTTGTGTGTGACTGTGTCAGGCCCGTTGAGGGGTGTCAGGGTTAGAGTGAGCGACGTATCTGAGTAGGGGCAAGAGGGGTGTGCAATGTATTTAACGACCGGTTTGCAAGAAATTATAATTTATTTGCGGGCATTTGGGAGTCTCTGTGCACTTGCGGGATACTCCTATAGTCTTAGCAACTGGATGAATGTAAAGGAGGTTTAAGCAAAATTGTTTCTACTCTATAATTAATGTTCTCAACTCACAGCAATAAAACTTTACAATGAGTGCAACAGTTTGTATTCTCTAGTTTATTATTATAATTTTTCATTTTCCATATCTGCAATTCCTGTATTTTGGCATTTGTTTGCGGTCCACTTAGAATCCAACATGGAAATCAATGTTTTCTTTATTGGCATTGATTGTTTTGAAATTTAAATTTCATTAACATGCCTGTGTTTTAATTTCTGTAATAAATATGGCTGTCAAGCCAGGATCTTGATGGTTTATTGTGGGTATGTTGTTTACATGAAGAAATCTGTGTTACAAATTAAACAAAAATTCTATTAAACAATAATATTTTGAATTTAAATATTTTTTTCTTGAGTTTACATTAATTTTACATTTAAATAGGCAAAATTACAATTTTCAGTATTTTAAATGCGATTAATCGCGATTAATTTTTTTTAAAAGGTGCGATTAATTAGTAATTTTTTTTAATCGATTGACAGCACTATTATATATATATATATATATATATATATATGATTTAGGATATGATTTAGGATCCTATTCCTTAACAGGGGTTTGAGAGAAAAATATAGCATTTTAAAATAACTGTTTCAGCTAATCGCTTTAAAATCAACCAATCGTTTTAAAATCAGCCAATTGCTTTAAAATCAAACAATCTTTTTAAAATCCATCGCCTTAGAATCTACCAATCGCCTTAAAATCTACAAATCGCCTTAAAATCAACCAATGCTTTAACATCAGCCAATCGCTTTAAAATCTACTAATCACTTTAAAATCAACCAATTGCTTTAAAGTCTACTACTCGCTTTAAAATTAAACAATCACTTTACATCGGCCAATTGCTTTAAAATGAATCAATTGTTTTAAAATTAACCAATTGCTTTGAAATCCACTATTTGCCTTAAAATCAACCAATCACTTTAAAATCAGCCAATCGCTGTAAAATCAACTAAATGCTTTAAAATCAGCCAATCACTTTAAAATCAACCAATTGCTTTAAAATTAACCAGTTGCTTCAAAATCAACCAATAACTTTAAAATCCACTAATTACTTTAAAATCAAACAATTCCTTTAAAATCAACCTATCGCTTTAAAATCCACTAATTTCTTTAAAATCAACCTATCGCTTTAAAATCCACTAATCTCATTAAAATCAATCTATCGCTTTAAAATCATCCAATCGTTAAACAATGAACTAATTGCTTTAAAATCCGCCAATTGGTCTAAAGACAACTAATCGCTTTAAAATCAGCCAATGGCTTTAAAAATTAACTAATCGCTTTAAAATCAATCAATGGCTGAAAAACACCACCAATCACTTTTAAATCAGCTAATCACTTAAAAAATTAAACAATTGCTTTAAAATCCACAAATCGTTTTAAAATTAAACAATCGCTTTAAAATCTACTAATTACTTTGAAATCAACCAATCGATTTAAAATCAACCAATTGCCTTAAAATCCACTTATCACTTTGAAATCAAACAAATCACTTTAAAATCAACTAATCGCTTTAAAATCCACTAATCACTTTAAAAGCAACAGATTTACTCACTTTTTAAGCTAAAGTCAACTAATTGCTTTTTGCAGTGTGATACAAAAAAAAAAAAACAATTGGAAGATTAGAACTGCATCACTGTGCAAATCAAGTAGAGCTAATATATTTCATCCAGCCGCGAGTATCCATCCACCCCATGCAATTTCAATATATAAAGATTCATGAACATATTCAGATCAAAGAAAGGAACCATGATTTATATTTGTTGACCACAAGTGTGCTTGAGCGTATCTGTATATTCTCGCTGTGAAATGCAATTCAGCACAGGCATTTTGAGTACAGCCCTCTACAGCTAAAACACTACAAACCACAGATTTGATTTACTCAATGAACAAAGAAACAGAACCACACAGAGAGAAATTATGACCGACTGAAAGTCCCCAACAGTTTCTAATAAAAACAACATCTCGCCATCAGTATAACACAGAGGACTGCTGGTGTGAAATGAATCAAACAACAGTGGATTTTCAGAACAAATTTATAGTCTTTGATAGCGCATTAGTACAGCTCAAAGAAAATAGAATGAAATAAAGATGCTATGCAATAAGTCCTTAGCAACAGCAAAGCAGCACCTTAAATATAAATTTTAATTAATATAAATGAAAAAAATAAACAAACCAATATACAAACAAACAAAAAAGTCTAAGAAATATAAACTAGACTTCTGGTTTGGTAATGGGGCGGTGAAGGCACAAATCGTCTAAGATGATGAAAATAATAATAATAATAATAATGTTAATAATGTTAATAATAATAATAATAATAATAATAATAATAATAATAATAATAAAAAGAATTATAATAATAATATCAACAATAATAATAATAATAATAATAATAATAATGATGATGATGATGATGATGATGATGATGATGATGATTATGATTATGATAATAATAACAATATTAATAATAATAATAATAAGACGATTAACAACAACAACAACAACAACAACAATAATAATAACAATAATAACAACATCAACAACAATAATAACAATAATAAAAATAATAACAACAATAATAAAATAATAATAATAATAATAATGTTAATAATGTTAATAATGTTAATAATAGTAATAATAATAAAAAGAATTATAATAATAATAATATTAACAATAATAATAATAATAATGATGATGATGATTATGATAATAATGTTATTATTATTATTATTATTATTAATAATAATAAGAAAAAGAAGACGATTAACAACAACAACAACAATAATAATAACAATAATAACAACAACAACAATAATAATAACAATAATAACAACAACAACAACAACAACAACAACAACAATAATAATAATAATAATAATAATAATAATAATAATAATAATAATAATAATAATAATAAACAGTAATGCACTGAAAATCTTTTACAAAAACATGTCAGGAACGCTCTGCTCCTTTAAACATAACAGTGATGGGCTTTTGTTTTGGAGTCACACTAGTTTTCTTACACATGCAGTTTATTTATGCTTACAAAGCCCAGTGGCCGTGTTGTGATAATTCTCCATCATCAGGGATTGCCTGTTGTCGGAAAGCAATCAGAGGGCGTTTGGAGGGGATCAAGATGGGGGACTGAGCCGCGGGACGGCTGTCAGTCATCGAGCCATCAGTAAATGGCTTTCTGCAGCAATATATTCCCCTCAGGCCAGACCACCATATCTGGACCGGGCCAGAACAAAATGGAAGATTAAGACAACCGGGGAGACACTTTATTTATTTATCAAGCCCCGCTAAGCCTGTTAGAAGTGGCCAAAGTGTTAAAAAGGTGGGAGTTGAAGATGTTTTGTTCAATTTATTTTTTATATATTCATGAATTTTTGTTTATACAGAGATGACAATAAGCAGACTCCCATAGTGACAATGGGCCTGGTGACATTAAGCATAATAATAATAATAATAATAATAATAATAATAATAATAATAATAATAATAATAATAATAAAAAACTTTTAGAGTGTAACGTTTCCATGAATAATAAAAAATAAATATGCCAAAAAATTATTAATATTAATATTAATCTTTCTAAAATAGTATTGTTATAATATTATTAATAATAAAGTATATAATATTAGTATTATATCATATAAAATAATGTAATTTTAGAGTGCAATATTTCAATGATTAATAAAAACCAATATACAAAAAGCATTCTTAATATAAATTTTTCAAAAATAATATTGTTATATAATAATAAAATAATAATAAAATAAAAACAATTATTATTATTATTATTATTATTATTATTATTATTATTATTATTATTCATTCTAAAAAATGCAGGGTTGGGTCAATGTTGAGTCAAATATATGGAAAAACCCAATGTTGTTTTAATTTTTCACATTACATTTAAGTTTAGTTGTTTAAGTTTATATTAATTGTCAAGATCACCAGCAATCCAGGCGTGTAGATCGCTGGTAAACATTCACTTTTACCCGGACCACAATCCTGTCACCATATGAACTACAAATACTGTCATGCACCCCACATACACCTGTTCCGGTTTACCATTGATTACACACACAGAGCTGGGAGCTGCTCAAGGACTGATTACTCAGACTATATACTGTAGACTTCTCACTTTGTCACACACATTGCTGAGTCTTGTTGGTTTATACATAATCCTATCTAGTCTTTTCATGTCTAGTCTTTTCGTTTAATTCTTGCCTTATTTTTTCGTCATTGATTTTTTGCCACCTGTACTGACCATTTGCCTGTTACCTGACTTTGCCTTTTGGATTAGCTGCACGTACCTGTTTGCGCCTGTCTTTTACTATTGTCTGCCTGACAAATCTCAAAATAAACTGCACATGAATCCTCATTTACATTGTCCAGCAGTCCCTTAGTTACATTTATGAATTATATAAACCAATATAAAAATAAGCATACTTAAGTAAGCTTTTTAAATCATTACTATTATTCACTCTAAATATGTTTCAAAATATGAATCTTTTTTATGATAAAAACTATTTTAAATATGTCAATTTGAGTTTTCTGCACTAGAGCTTGTATTAGAAAAGGTCAGAAAACACATAATCAGTCAAACCTGGAGTCTGGTATTGTCACAGCTATAACTAGACCAACAGAGTAGGCAGGCACACACATGTAATTGGTTGTCTTCACAGTCACACACAATGACTCTAAAAAATATGGACGACGCGACAGCCCCTTTTCCCATTGAACGCCTTGAGGGCAAAACGCCTGCTTGACGGGCACAAACTGTCGCAAAAGACTGCTGAAATTGGAGCCTTGACATGCGCAGAAGGACTGTCTGATGGAGCCAGAGGAGGAGCCGCGATAATGAGCGGAGTCGAGCTTCCAACCAAACGCTTTATGTAAAATCAACCACGCCCCCCGAACTTCTCACTCGACTGCCGGTGTCTGCACTATAACAAACGCTCACTGATGTAAATAGAAGCACTTACATTAAAAAAAACACAATAATATACGGTTTAAAAACGGTGTGATGTAAGCTGTTAAACTTTAATAAAAGCAATACATGGTGGACTGCAGAAATAATCTTTTATACACTCTAGCCTGAATATCAGCACAAATAATATATTCTCTTATTGTTATATTTGTTGTTGGTATTTGTTATCTTCATAGGGGTAGAAATAACACTTGTAAAATATGAACAATAACATATAAACAACACATAAATTTTTAGAAAGGTTTTTATTTTTAATTAGCCATCAACAGAACCCAAAATATAGCCTACACACCATAACGATTTACCATGCGGGAACAATCGTGCGTTTAGAAGATAAATACAGCAAGATTACTAAATATCAACAGGATATTTACACATCCCAACCCTGCAATTTGTAAATTTGTGCAAAAAAACTTTGCACTATTAATACAACGTCTATCTGCTGCAACATCACTAGTATATTGTTTATTTATTTTCGCTTGAATTGTTTATTTATTTAATTTTTTGCCTCCGTTTTCATTTGGTTTATTCGATGCCTTCATTATATCTGGCAACGAGGAATTTACATTTATTTTAATGTTAGCTGGAGTGTTCAAATAAAACGCCAACAGTAAATGATGTAAATAAATAATATCTAACATTTACAGCTCTATTAGGTTATATAAGATTCGATTTCAAGAACCTTATAATGATTTATAACAGCAAATTCAGTAGATTACTTAATAACATGCCAAAACTTAAAATGCAGAGACGTCCTATAAAGCAAGTTCAAATAACCTTACAGGAGATCAACGTGGAGATTATTATTTAGACACAAAGAGAATTACTGCTAACGATCTCCTGTATTTTCCCCGTACTTAAATGGGTTTATTTTATTGTGCAGTTTTATTGTCATTTTCGTATTTCTTAATTCTTGTGCACTACAAAATGTATTCAATTGTATTATTATTTAATACTTGTGCAATCGAAACAGGTTTATTGTTATTTATTTTGTCCTTTATTTAAATAATTGCTATGTATGCTGTTTGCATCTTTATTCAAAGGTTAAACTCAGTGATACACTTTGCGTTCACATAGTAGCATGCGTTTGTTGTTATATCAACAAAAATGATTGTAATAACGTTAGCAAATGTGAGGGTTTTATATAATGAAGATTCAATCGCGCCAGCTCCGGGCAGCAGCGCATATAACCTACTCGCGGCGTCGCGGGCTGATTCCGGCTCGCATGCGGCAGCGTCCGCTCGCTCGGCCGCCGCATCTGGCTCAATTGACTCAGGCTGGAATCGGGCAGTGACTCCAGGCATCCGGAGTAGGTCCAGCAGAGGTAGTCAGTCTGAGGGGTAAGTCTCCGGCAGGCAAAAACTGGCCCCAGTGTATTTTGCTATCTGGGTGGCTAGGCGTGTATTAGCAAACTAATAAAGCCCGAAAAAAGCTCTGACCTTAGCGAATAAACAGTGTTCCACCAGATCATGTATGTCAGAAACTGTAGTTTACTGCTGAACTCATTTTGTCATAGTAAAATATCACAGAAATCGAGTAATAACACTTCAGTCTTCTGCCGAAGCTCAGACGCCGCGCTTTGAGAAACTGTCAATCACCGCTGTCAATCACGATGACACGCCCAGCATTAAATTACTGCTAAAAACAAACTGTTTACAAAAATGAGGATCTGCACCTATTTCAGCACAATAATCAGTGCCTTAATCGACCAGAACCATCTTTCGGGACATTTTATTGCAAGTGTAATTAATTTTTTTATTTGGGCTCAAGTCTCCTTCATTAACACGGAGGAGGCGGGCTTTATGACTTGTACTGCAGCCAGCCCCCAGGGGGCGATCTAACGGCCGAGACCTTCACTCAAACGCAGGCTTGCGGCACACTTGGTCACACAGAGGTTTACTCTTGACTGACTGACTGACTGACAGACAGACACACAGACACACCGACACATAGACACACACACACACGCACGCACGCACGCACGCACACACACACACACACACACACACACCACGAGGTCCGGAATAAATATCACAGAAAGCCTAAAATAGAATGATCACAGGTTAGTGTGGAAGTGTGGATGAATAACTGAATCCAGACATCATCCACCTTTTACTGCACACACATCTACCTGGAATAATGGGTTGCACTTTCAGTTTGAAAACTTCTATTCAAAAGAACTTAAACTAATCATTCATTCATTCAATAAATAATTTTCTTTTTAACTTTGTCCCTTTATTGATCAGGGATCGCCACAGCGGAATGAATCACCATCTTATCTAGCATATGTTTTACGCAGCGGATGCCCTTCCAGCCGCAACCCAACACTGGGAAACACCTATACACTCCCGCATTCACACTCATAAACTACGGACACTTTAGCCTACCCAATTCACCTGTACCACACGTCTTTGGACTGTGGGGAAAACCAAAGCACCTGGAGGAAACCCACTCCAACATGGGGAGAACATGCAAACTGGCCCAGCCGGGGCTTGAACCAGAGAGATTTTCATCTGTCATATAAATAAAGTCACGCTTTCATATTTGTGGCCAAAGCTCCTTTGAATTGTTTGGTTGCTCCAGATTACGTCCTGGGAACCATAACATTCAAAATGTCTGTAACATTCCTGCATCAAACTAGTTTTTTGGGGGGGTTCAGATTCATGGTCTGCTCAATTTGCTCATTCTAATAAGTAGCCTTTTAATATTAAATGGATGAGGAGTAATTGTGCCACGTGGACATTACTCTCTTAATTCACATGAAACATCATGGGGCATAGGAGAAAGGTTGATAGATCTTGTAGGTTGCAGCAAATTATGGGATTGCTACACGAAATATTTACTTAAAGTGATGCTGTTATAATCTAAAAACTTTAAATACCTTAAAACGTTGCCTATGTGGTAAGTCCATGGTACAGAGTCAACAGTAGGGCCAGAAAGAATCTGCAGATGGTTTTTGCTATTTCTGCTGAGAATTTTGGTAAAAATCTGCGGATTTCTGTGGAATTATTTTGGGAGTATCATGACTAAAACCTTAATATGTGAAATAAAAATAATCTCTTTTAAACCTTTATTTAATGTTTAAAATGCAAATCCAATTAGATCCACTTTATTTAGTAAACAAAGCAAGTCTCACATATAATATCTCTACTAAAAGACAAAAATTTTACTTTACAAACTGCATTGAACAGAAATCAGATGAACGTTTTTATATTAGTCAATAATATTACTGTAATGAATTTAAAAACTGAATAAATATACATTTACACACATTTACACGAAAAATTTATGCGAAAAATCTGCGGAATTCTGCACGCACAGATTCCATGTGGGCCTAGTCAATAGTAAACAAGTCATTGTTACACAAAAACCTGGTTTATACAAGAGCCATATTTTTTTTTCATCTTTTTTTTTTTTTTTTGTACGGAATTAGCATTGAAATTTGTATTCAGATATGTTTACGGACAATTACTCGCAGCTTAAAAACAGTTTGGTTGACAATTTTATTTTCAAAATAGTTTTTTTTTTAAAGAAATTCATACAGGCAACAACACAAATTTGCATAAGGAAGCAATATTTAATTTTTTGGATGAACTATCCCTTTAATTTTTTTTAAATTCATGTTATGTAATCCCTAATTTAATCTAATTTAGTTTGTTGGGTCAATTATCACTTATTTTCATTTATTTTCTTTTAAACAATTTTAAATTGCTATACATTTTTAATTGTTGGGTGTACTTTCCCTTTATTTTTATTTTATTGAATATTTTTTTTATTCGACTGATTTTCCCATTTAACTAATTAATATAATTAACACATCAAAACGACAGTCCTTTTTTATACACTGACTTCATGCCAACAATTTAAGGAGAGACATCCAAGACAAGGCTGATAGTTCAATGAAATGTAACCAAGATAAATTCTCCTATTTGCTTTTTCACACTATTCTCCCCTTGGTCCACTAAGACGACACTCCTGGAGTACCTGTGCTGTTGCTAGGCGAGAAAAACATCCCTCAGTGTCAGACATCTGTGATGATGTCGGCACAGAGAAACAACTAGTGGAGAAAATTCAGGCCAGTGGATGAGGCTCTAATAGAGCTCCGCTTGTAAACAAGGGCCCGTCACACACATCCATTGTGTTCATTTTCCACATGCTGCACAACAAACATTTTATGCCAGCGGAAGAGTTTTGTCTGTCTATAAGAGCATGAAATTAGCCTGTTTAGCAGAACTGAATTTATTTGGAGCTCCTAAAATAATAGTGGATTCTGGCGTGACGCTGTTGCTAATCGACAGGCTTCCCTTCTCGCCCCTTGGAAATAGAGAGCAGAGAGACACAGAAAGAGAGAGAGAGAGAGCATTTCTGCTGCATTGTGAGCATTACCACATTATATCAACATATAATCAACAGCTAATTTAAAGAAAATAACACCTGATTTTACATCTCTACAAATACAAAAAATTAAGGTAATTAAGACAGTATACACTCACCGGCCATTTTATAAGGTACACCTGTCCAACTTTCTAATCAGCCAATCACATGACAGCAACTCAATGTATTTAGGCATGTAGACATGGTCAAGACGATCTGCTGCCGTCCAAACCGAGCATCAGAAATAACCACTTGTTGCAACTGAGGTATGCAGATGAGCATCTCAGAACACACAACACATTGAACCTTGAGACAGATGGGCTACAGCAGCAGAAGACCACACCGGGTGCGACTCCTGTCAGCTAAGAACAGGAAACTGAGGCTAAAATTTGCACAGGCTCACCAAAAGTGGACAATAGAAGATCGGAAAAACATTGCCTGGTCTGATGAGTCTCAATTTCTGATGCAACATTTGGATGGAAAGGTCACAATTTGACGTAATAAATATGAAAGCATGGATCTATGCCTTTAAGACCACAGAGTACCCATCTTTTGATGACTACTTCCAGCAGGATAATGCGCCATTTCATAAAGCATAAATCATCATCTCAGACTGGTTTCTTGAACATGACAATGAGTTCACTGTACTCAAATGGCCTCCACTGTCACCAGATCTCAATCCAATAGAGCACCTTTGGGATGTGGTGGAACGGGAGATTCACATCATGGATGTGCAGCCAACAAATCTGCAGCAACTAAGTGATGCTATCATGTCAATAGGAATCAAAATCTCAGAGGAATATCTCCAGTACTTTGTTGAATCTATGCCACAAAGGATTAAATAAATGCTTGTCTGGACCTAAAATATGTGTGTGTACTGTGTATATTTATTATGTATATATACATACACACATGCATATATTTAAGAAAATTGTTTATTTTTATTTAGATATACAATATATAAATTCAAATACCTATGTAACAACACTGTTCTGTATAATTAAGTTTTTATGTATGTGTGTGTGCATGACTTATCAGTGTTCATACACATTTTTACTACAAAAATTTCCATGATTTTTCCAAAACTTTTAAGTAAATTGTCATGACCTAATTTTTCATGCAATGTCTACATATGCGTGGTAAAAAAACAAAGCATGTTCAAATTTATTACAGAATATTGTAAAACACGCAACAATCTATTGAGTTTCAATTTATATTTAGATCTATGTAAAATTAATTTAGATATTGCTTACACCACACTAATAATGTGAGAGTATGTGATTGGCCAAGGACAGAAAAGAAGTAAATAACCTACATTAAAGTATACAGAGATCTGTTTTTCATGACTTTTCCAAAACGTTTTTTCTGTTTTTCCAAAACTTTTTCAGGCCTGGAAAAAGCAATGTCAAAATTTCATGACTTTTCCAGGTTTTCCATGACCGTATGAACCCTGCCTTATACACAATTAATATATTTAATAAACACACATAAATATGTTTGTCAAAACAAACTTTTATTTTGGATGTGATTAATCACGCCCAGCAATATAAATTTTTTATGTATGTATATGTGTAATATATAATCACTATACTTTTTTTATTTATTGTATATTTAATGTGCAATGCTTTGACAATACATGACAAGTCATGCCAATAAATCTCATTTGAATTGAATTAAATTGACAGAGAGAGAGAGAGAGAGAGAGAGCAAGAGAGAGGGAGAGAGAGAGAGAGAGAGAGAGAGAGAGAGAGAGAGAGAGAGAGAGAGAGAGAGAGTGTTTGCTGTGAAAGCAGATGCATCTGTCACAGCTCGAGATGTGACATTTCAAAATGTGCGCTAACAGATGGAGGATTGTTTATATTTATGAACACTGCAGCGTGATGACTACACATTTAGCACTGGAGGGAAGCTCGCCCGCGCCACATGCAGAAATGTCAGGAAAGGAGCGCGACGCCTTCGCTTCAGCCCAATCTGAATCCTGGCAGAGCAGCTGAGAGTCAGAAGGTGCAGCTCGCTTATAGTTGTTAAAATGAACAAAATGGAAAGATTTAGACACGGTTGAAGGAGACTGGCTTGAAAAATGCGAGCTTCACATGAAAAGTTTCTTCTGAATGTGCCTTTTACAACAACAAACAGCTTTCGTTTTCAGTCACAGCTTTTTTTATGGCCATAAAATCAAAAGTTATTTTATATTGTACGTAGTAGGTAGTTCACCCTTAAAGTCTGTGTGAAATCAAAATTTACAATGTTTATTTTGCTAGCGCACATTGTTATTCTGTAGGTAAACAACTAATCCATGTGAGTAAATCCATTTAAAAAGGTTGTTTTAGTAATCTTCAATCATTCTGACCATTTGCTTCGGTGTTTGGAGTGGCAGTTCTTTACTGATGATGTCAGTTTGATGGCTTTAGCCAGAATATTATCAGTCAATGCATTTGTTTAAGTGTTTTATTTCTCAACATCTGTTCATGGGATGCTTGACAAAATGAAAATAAAATAGATACATATGCACAACATTATAATTCTTTATATAAAATTACTTGCAGGCAACAGCAAAGGTGGCATGCTCAAACAAACTAATAGTAAACTATTTGTGTAAACGCTCCTGTTTTGGTTTTAACCACTTTTTAAGAACACTACTAAAAATAATCTAGTAAAATCTTATTTTAGGCTAAAAGGTAAATCATTCCATAATTTGGTTCCCTTAACAGAGAAAACAGATTGACCAAATGAGGTCTTACGCTTTGGTACAAGGCAGTCATCATTAGCAGTTGCTTGTGCAAGGTTTGATGCCTACTGATTAGATCTGAAACCACTATTGGAACATGATTATTTAAAGATTTAAAACCCAATTTAAGATCATTAAATTTAATAAAACAATTAATAAAATAACAATTAATAAAACAATAATCAAAACTAAAAAGGTTATGTTTACATAAAACTTCACAATAATGCTATCGCATAGGCTTGTTCATAATTTTAACTGCTTGTTTATATATTGAGTCAATAGGCTTCAATGTAATTAAAGAGGCTTGTGACCATGATGTAATGCAATATGTTAAGGGAGAGAATATCATTGTGTGCATCTATAATTTTGCAGTTTGTTATGTTACAAAACTTACAATAAAACAAAAACAATTTAAACTTTGCTTGATCTTTTTACACATATTTTTAACATGACTCACATTTTAAATTAATGTAGAGTCATACCAAGATATTTAAATTCATTCACTTCTTCAATAACTTTATTTTTAATCAACACCTCAAATGTATCCCTTACAGGCCTATTTTTAACAGAGAAACGCATAGAAACTGTTTTCTTGACATTTAGCGTTAAATGAGAAAGCTCAAGCTGTCTTAAAATATGTTGTAAAGCCTGTGTCAGTTGCTCACCTGCCCGGCAAAGTGTTCTAGCAGACACATAGATGACGGTGTTATCTGCATATAACTGACTGTTGTACCCCTGGGCAGCAAATTTGGAAGATCATTTATGTACATTGTAAACAACAATGGGCCAAGAACAGACCCCTGAGGTACTCCCATATTGTTAGAATTCACACCCCCATTGACCCTCACACATTGCTGTCTTCCACCCAAATAAGACCCAAACCACTGTAAGGCCTCTGCTGACATTTTGAACTTGCTTAATTTATTTAGTAAGATATCATCATACTAAAATAAAAATCTCAGCAATCTCCATTCCATGGTGACTTTAATAATAATGTTCTAAAATATATATTTTTGTAGTGTTAAGATAATTTTAATAACTATTTATAATCATTTTACACCATAAATAATCTTTTAGATCAATGGAGAGGTTTTATGAATGTTCAATGAAGAAACTTTATTTTTAATATACTACATTTCTGATTGGCCTTTTTGACAGATTGACAGTTGGATTTCTTTCAATTTTAAATAAAAGTGTCACATGGTCTTTCATAACTTTCAAACTTATATGTTGATTTGGTGCTCAAGTAACATTTCTCATTATTGCAAAGTAAAAATAAAAGGTGTGCTGCTTAATATTTTGTGGAAACTATGACATTTCAACCATGTGGAAGTTAAAAGGAACATTAGGTATAGACATAGACCACATTTTCAATCATAAAAATCTTAACTGCTACTTTTGATCAATTTACATAGACAGCCCAAAAGTGAAGTTCCTATCATGACTTACTCAACCCTATGTTTATTCAAAACCTGTATGACCCTCTTACTCCTGTGGTGCACACAGAAATATATTTTGCAATGTTGCTTTGTTTGTCCATTATTTTTTAAGTTCCATTGAAATCAGTATTATGACATAACGATTTTAGCTTCTTGTCAGATATTTTGTCCCATCAAATGCTCCCTAAAATTGGAAAACATCTCACTTCTGGGGACCTTTAAATATGAGTTTCAGAGTTGTCTCTTCTCTGTTTGCATGGTGCAAAAAAATGTCTTGACCCATCAGTGTTGCAAGATCTCACTAGAAAAGCAAATCAAATAAGAATAATCCCATATAAAAATTAAACCAAACACTTTATCATTAATAAACAGTAAACCACACACCAAAATTTATACAACTGCCTACTTTATTAAATCTATAAACTAAATAATTTAAGCCCAAAGATGTTTAATAAGTCCTGCTTATAGTCAGATAACATAGCAACACTTCTTTGAAGTAATTTTAAAACATGAAAACAACAAAATCATTGACCATAACAAATAATTTGTTTCTTAATAGTCCATAAAATAGTTTATACCAAGTTTTCAAGGGAAGCCCAGAAAGATTTCACTCACTACTAAAACTATATGTGAACAACAGAATTAATAGGATCTTACTGAGGGTCAAGTTCAAAGATTGAATTTGAAAAACATTAGAATCGAGTACGATGTGAACAAAGCCTATATGCTAATCAAATAAAAAAGTACCATGGAATGCTTTGATATATCTTGGAATACCATGATGCCTATAAATCAAAGTACCAAGGTATTACCCTCTGACACCTAGTATCAGCCTGGTACTTTGAGCGAGAGACAGAACAGAGACGAAGAAGAAGAAAGAAAAACAGAGAAAACGAGAAGGGGGTGGAGAAGCTTCCAAAGCAGTCACCGCTCATCAGTTCCTCGGGCGCTGTATTGATCGGCTCAGCAGGCTGGATATTAGAGAGGTAATTCACTTTTTAGATAGAAAGCGTAGGGGAGCAAGGGCTGCCCCATTTGTTACCCAGGCTGAGGAAATCATTGATACTGCCACACTGTCAGGGGGAGCCCTGCGGAGGACAGGGGCTTGATGAGGTGGGACCCACAGACTTCTTCATCTCTTCAACTCACACGCAAAACAACAGATCAAGCTGGACACTTTACAGAGGGACAACAGAGAGGGAAACTTTCAGTATGAAATATTTGGAAATATAAAAAAATGTCTGTAGCCAAATTTAAACAGCTCAAAATCAATAATAGATCTTTACTTAAAAAAATTATAGATAAAAAAACACCACACAAATAAAAATGTTTAATTTTAATTAAACTGAATTTAATTAAATTTAAGGTGGTTTATTCTACTGTGACGACTCCTGATAAATAATATTCAATACTGTACAGCAGCTGGAAGGTCATTTGCTGCGTAAAACATATGCTGGATAAGTTGATGGTTCATTCCGCTGTGGCGACTCCTGATTATTAAAGGGACTAAGCCGAAAAAGAAAATAAATTCCATTTCTACCATTTGGATTTCTCTTCACCCCACACTGATTGCTTTTGTCTGAAACAGTTGAAATGAGCCAAAATACAGTTATGTAACAGCATCCACATCACTCATGTGGCCAGATGTATATATAATATAGAATTATATATTGCAGGTACTTATGATTAACCCAGCTGAACGTTTTGCAAGCGAGAAATCAGTTAAACAGACCATCTGCAGCGTGAGGATAGAGAATGAGCCTCCTCCATACAGCCTCTTTACTTTCTCTTGACTTTACTTTTACTCTTTACTCCTTTACTTAGATAAGGAAACAGTGTTATACGCACTCTACTGAAGTCATCCAGCCTACATATTCAATTTCATTTGTTAAGCGCAAAAACTTGTTTCAAAACTATTTCTAAATTCAGTTCTAATTTCCAGTAAATGAATAAATGAACAATAATAGCAAAGTGTGAAAAAAACTGTTATATCCAAACACACGTAATATTCTTATGCCCCATATGGTGATGCATACAGTACGTCTTCATAACACGACAGGTGGGCAAATCTAAACTTGTTTTTATTAAAACAAATATAAATACACATATAAATAATAATAATAATAATAATAGTAATAATAATAATAGTAATAATAATAATAATAACAATAAACAAAAGCAAATTGTCATGAATAAACTGAAAAAAGCCCCCTGAGATGAAAAAGGCATGGAGGCAGTGGTTTTTATATTTATGTAGAAAATAATAATTTTTGTAACATTTTAATCCTTACATTTTTTCTTTTGTAAAGCTATTTGTGTATTGTCGTACATCTTTTGTGTGTTAAGCAATGTGTAAGCGTTAGGAGACATAGACGCACAACTAACGCACTCAGTGCCGGACTTTCAATTGGTCAACAACGCGGTCTATTTCAGTTTCTTAAAATAGCAAGGCACCAACAATGTGCCCACACCTCTTTTCTAGACAGGCACACCCATGAGTTCACAAAGTGGCACAAATTGATTTGGTATTTAAACAATGAGACGCAAAACTATTTACTATAAAAATTAGGGTTGCGCTGGTCTCAAAATAACAACAAATCACACAAAACATGTCTTGCGCCTTATTGCGCCAGGTGTATGATTGGGCCCAATGACTTTTGAATTCATTTACAAACAAAACATGCTTTATTAATATAAAAACTCTTGGTCCAAAATGTTTTTGATTAAGTAAAAAAAAAAGACTCAGAAGAATTCATTTCTTATTCAGATTTCACAACAGGTATTCATTTAAGAGTCAGAAAACAAGACAAAGATTTGTTCTTGAATCAAACTTCATTGGTGACATTGTCTTTTAAACTCATGCACACATACAAAAGGAGGATTAATTTAGGAATCTGAACAAACTGTTGGCACTTTTGTTTCATTAAAAATAATCATTGTTCTTAGAATCGGATTAAATAATTATGAAATCCATAAAAAAGAAAAAAAGAAGAAGAAGAGACTTTTATTATTATTATTATTATTTATTTTTATTTTTTACAAAGTTCTTTCTTATTCATCATCAAAAGACTGCATTCCATTACCAAATTTATTGTCCTCTGGACCGGTTGTTTACCTCAAGTCAGCCATCAATCACCAAACACGTTTTAAAATGCCGTCTCATCACAAACAACCTCAGGGGAAACATACTTGGTAAATATTAAAATCGGCAGAAAGAATTACAGTTTCATTTCCTAACACCTTACAGATGTTAATGATATTGACACGTTTTTCAATATCCTCTCTTGTGTGTGAAATACAATAACGTCTGGCCCAAGAAAATTAACAATAGATCAGACATTCATTTCAATACTTACGATATCAATGTTTGGAAGAAGAATTGATGTTTTGATGTCTAAATCTGATACATCATATTCACTGATATTTCCTGTTACTATGTGACAGGTGCTGTTGCATGAATACCAATTCATATGTTTGATTCTTGACTGAAAAGTTGCATAGCTTTTACAGCTCTCTAAAACAAATGAAGAGACCACTAGAAGCAAAATAATCTGTTTTTATGGGTTTACTGCATCTACTAGGTATAGGTTTAAGTTAAATACTGGGTCACGCTTTATTTTAATGTACAATTCATGTATTAACAAACCATCTAAAAACTTTAGAACTTTATAAATGCTAATAAACAGTTAATACCTTAAAATAGGCAGGTAAAAAGCCTGTTGTAAATGTTGTGAATTGCGGCTTAAACTAAAGTGTTACCAAATATTATTTTTTGTGTTATTCTATAAAGCACTGATAACAGTTCTTACAAAAAATACAATAAAATACTTTAATATTGTGGACGCTGGACAACAGAGTTGAGGATCCACGTACAGTATTTATTAAACAGAAAATGCCCAGGCAGGCAATGGTCGATGACTAGAGCAAACAGGTATACAGGTAATCCAAAATATGTGGTCAAAACAGGCGAATGGTGAGGACAGACGGCAAAAACAACGGAAACAATAAAACAAGAAAAAAAGTTAAAAAACACAGCTAGACACGAAAACACTTTGTGGTGTTAGAATAACAAGACTCAGCAATGTGTGTGTGCAAGTGCGGTGTATAAATAGTCTGTGTAATGAGTCTGGGAGAAGGTGCTTGTTTACCAGCGATCTGCAAGCCTGGATTGATGGTGAACGTGACAAATACATTGTCTTTTAAAGTCATTTTTTTTACTAAAAGCTTTAGGTTGTGCCAAATATTGATCTATTAACTAACCTGAGGTTAAATAATTAATACTGTGCTTTCTAAAAAATAATATAAACACTTTTTTATTACTTTAAATTTGATAGAAATATCATTTACTTATAGACATTCAGAGAATTTTCAAGTGATCTATATTTTTATTTTCCACAGCAACATACAGCAGGAAAAATAAGTTTTGAGCATGTCATGTTTTTTTTTCCTGGGAATAATAGTTCTAAATGAGCTGTTGACATGTAATTGAACAAGATTTTAGTAAAAACCCAAACAATAAAAACATAAAAATAAAGCAAAACAAAAATAAATCTGAAAATGCGTTATGTGTAATAACAATGAAATGACACAAGGAGAAAGTCCTGAAGTACTGAAACGATGTTAATACTTTATGTAAAAGGCTTTTTTGGTATGTGGAGAATCATGTGGAGAATGAAGTCACATGAATTGCTCAGGTTTGAGTTTTTCATAGACTTCAACAGAGTGTAAAATACTGATGGTTCTGTGGGTCTCGTCTATCAAATCTGATCTCATTTAGAATTATATATTAGATTAGTCAGGTGATTGGCTGGGCCATTCTACAGCTTGGTTTTCTTTCACTGAAAGCATTTGAGAGTTTCCTTGGCTGTGTTTTGTATCATTGTCTTGCTGAAATGTCCACCATCTTTATCATCCTGCTAATGTAGATGTTAGACTGAGGCAGCTAATATTAATTTACTCTGATGAAGGGCAGAGGGTTGCTGAAAAACTACTGATAGATTTCAGCTTCTGTCTGGGCATTCACTGCCTTTCTACACTTTACTTTCTTCATGTGTTCATACTTTTTCCCTGCTTCAATTTATTTTATTATGCAATAACGTCATTTGTAAACTAATTAGATTAGTTTTCTTTGAATACAGTATATGGATTTCTTCCAGGGAAAAATTCAAGTCAACGGCACCTTTAGAGATATGTTTTTTTGAGAAAATAAAAGTGTTAATAATAAAATACTGCATTACATTAGAACTACATATTTCAAAGCAAGAAAACTCGGTAGGGTGGTTCCTGTGCCATGATGTAATTTTCTCTCCAGTAACATAAATGAGAGTCAAAATGAGTTCAATTGAGAGGGAATCACATGTTATTTGGTGAACAATGCAGACGGGCCAGAGGCACCTTCTATGTGACACAAGCCCTCTTTTTTCGGTCATTATTGAGAGCAGACTATGGATGATCAAAACAAAAGAAGAGGGTTGAAGATGAAAGCAACAGCCAAATCAAAAGCCACTGAGCCTCGCAAGAAAAAAATAGGCCAAGTTACAGCAAAACTCTTATCTGCATGTCATTTACACAGCGAATTGGATGAGAATCATGGGAAATGATAGAAAAGGGGACGTGAAAGGGAAGATGAGAGTGAAAGGGCTTCCAACCTCTGAAGTCTGCAACTGCTTTCTGGAGGGCGGACAGAAAAAAGTGCAGGGGACGAGAGTTATAAATGAGACAAGGGCAAAAGAGAATATGGGCTGTTTCATGGATGATACATGGCACTTCAGGGTGACTAATTGGTGTTGAGTTTTCACTGTGCACCATCTTGCTTGGTTGCCCTCCAATAGAGATGCACAGGTCAACTGGCCGGATATCAAAAATCTGACGATATTTTGCTCTAACAATGAGATCGGCAACTGGACGCTTTTTCTGTTTTGTTTTGAATTACTTTGGCTGATCTCTGTTCCAGACTTGTAATTGCAATTATTTTATCTTACAAAGTGTGTAAACAGAAATTAACAGCACTCAATTTTTTTTTTTTATACTTGTTCAAATTACTTATTTAAAATGAGCTGAAACCACAGAATTCACACAGGTGAAAAAGTTTTTTTGGGGACAAATTAATTATTTTTAGGGTGCTTTTACACTTGGTTCGACTGCCTGGTCTGAACCCATGTTTGATTGCCCTCCCTTGCCACTTTCTTGGCTGGTTTGTTTTCACTATTGTTGCATCCAAAATGACACACAATACACTATGCACTTATCCACTATGTACTTATGCACTTACACACTCAACAGCATTGTATATGAATGTAGTGTCATCTAAAATCAGGGGTCTCAAACTCAAATTGTCAGGGGGCCATATCAGTGACTGACAATTTATATAAGGGTCGCTTTAACATTCAAGCACACCAAAAAAGTAGAAACCTGATGTAATTGATGCACTCAGAAATTCCCCATATATATGCAGTCAAAGCTCCTTCTTTTTGTTTCTTATTGAAGGGGTATATATTGAAGGGGTAGTTTAAATTGCTTTGAAAATACTACCATTTAATAATAGGCATAATAATAATAATTATTATCCTGCCCCAAGATTGGGTAACTTTAGTGACTTCATTGGCAATTGTTCTTCTAAATATATTTCTTTTTTTTTGTGAGTATACAATAAAAAGGGGTAAAGTATATTTATACACATGGTGGAATATCCCTTTTACTTTAACATGTTCAATTCAGGCAGCAGTCACATTTTACTATTGCACACTTTTTATAAAAATCTTAATATGCATATAAGCAAAATCTGTTTGAAGAAGACCATTTGAATTGAATATTAGCAAAATGATCATATTTATACCACCATCATAACTTGTAAGAGGTGCTTGTACAACACAATACAGGTGGCATGAAACTAAAAATAATCAAATGACACTTGAATATTTTCAAAAATAGAGCTTTAGTAAAAATAGAACACTTACAGATATACATTTCAACGTTTAAATCATGTCCAGAAATAATCTGCATGTGCGTTCGTCTCGACCGCAATACTGAAAGAAACCAAAAGTAACCCGAACATACAGTGCAGTAATTTAAATGTCCAGTAGGTGGGAGGTCAATACCACAAGTGCCTATATGCGACTGTGCAACATTGATTAAAAAACAAATGTTTTGGGGGGCGAATCTCGTTTGAGGTCAGTTGCGGGCCGGAGGGAGGAGGGAAGCAGCAAATGGCCCCGTGCCAGCAGTTTGAGACCCCTGTCTTAAATGGAATGCTAATGTTTTTTTACAGACATAAGCACAAATGAACAGTGTGAAAACTAACGTTTGTTGTACAGTTGGCGGCTCACTTCAGTTATTTGGTACGGTTGCATTCATATCAGAAGTAAACCGGACCAGAGTTGATGCAAACCGTACCACAAACCACCTCTTTCGGTTAGACGGTTCGCAGGTGTGCACCCGAGCTCAGAAGACATTGTTTACACTAGCTAAGTGTACTGAACTCTGACATCAAACAAATCCGGTTGCGGACCAAAAGTGCTAGTGTGAAAGCACCTTTATTTTCACTAAAATTTGTAAAAACAAATAAGTTAACAAAAATCCTTTATGTTGTCCCAACACAAATGGATTGTGTGTAAATGCTGATTTATACTTCTGCGTCAAGTGCATGCGTATGGTCTGGTGCAGCTTTCACATGATCGCACAGCCCGCTGTGTGGCTAATGCACGTCTCTCAAAAAATGTAACTACACATCGCAACGATACGTAGCGCAAGCTCTGTGATTGGTCGGCTTGGTACCAGTGATGAGCGTGAGTGGTGCTGTGAGCCAGATGGAGCAAGCGTTCACAAGTGTTGAGTCCCGTGAAGATGCTTCATATGGAAACTTTTGTTTTGTGTTTACCTTTATGATTATAATCGCTGCACGTACGCCGGTTCCCGCCTCTGAATGAGAAAGCTTTAGGTACTTGTAGCATTCAGAAAAAAACAAAACACTCGCGGAAACTCGACACAGAGGAAGAAAAAAATCTCACTGCCAGCTAGTGTTTCAAAAGCGTTTTTGCAAAGCAACACAAACAGTGCACAGAATTATAAATGCATGACTACGCGCAAGGCAGGCACTGTGGGTCACGCCGATCACTCGACACAGAAGTATAAATCTCCCTTAACCCAGCATTTTTTCATTGAGAGGTCAGAGATGGAGTACAGATGTGCCAGTAGACATCCAGTCATAACATTAACTTTAATATAACAAATTCACAAATATCTTCTTCAAAATTAAATAAAACAGCTTTTAAACAGTTTTCATTATAGCTGATTTCCAAGCAAATGTTTGGAGTTTCATAAATAAAAAGATAAAACAACAACAACAAATTAGTTGACTTCATCTATGGAAATCTCTACCTAAAAACATATGTAAAGCATATGTGATGTGCTGTATGAATTCATTTAATATACCTGTGTGCATATTTTGAATTGGCCAGATTTGTGGAATATTTGCTTGTTGAAACACACCAACAGGAACATAAATCATCACCTGTGGCTGACAGATCAGATCACTGTTCCAGATACTACAAAACCCTGGAAGAAAATCCATAGTCTACAGAAAAGTTGAATTGTATTTTCTTTTTAGTTAATCTCTGAACGATGCAAACGTCTCTGAACAGCGGAACGATGGCTCTGGTTAGCACTGTTGCCTCACAGAAAAAAGGTCCCTGGTTCTAGTCTCAGCTGGGTCAGACGGCTTTTCTGAGTGGAGTTTGCATGTTCTCCCCATGTTGGTGTGGGTTTCCTCCAGTTTCACCCACAGTCCAAAGACATGCGCTATAGGTGAATTAGATGAACTGAATTGGCTGTAGTGTATGAGTGTGAATGAGTGTGGATGGATGTTTCCTAGTACTGGGTTGCAGCTGGAAGGGAATTCGCTGCATAAAACATATGCTGGAATAGTTGTTGGTTCATTCCGCTGTGGCGACCCCTGATAAATAAGGAACTAAGCTGAAAAAAAACTGAATGAATGAATAATTATCCCTGTAAAATGCATAATAAATACTAGCGCAGCTGCTTTGTTAGCTGATTTATTTATAAACTTTACTAGCTTTTTGTGTTCCAGGACATTGCGAATACTCCTGCTGTTATATAAGGAAAAGAGCGAATTACCATTTTTATCCAGCCTGTCTACTATTTTTGTTTTGTACGTGCATCCTTTTATGTAGCAATAAATCATTATGCTTTTTTTTCATATTTTGTCTAATTTAATTTAACCTAATTTAAAAACTTTTGGACTGGCGATAGGAATAAGCCAAAGAAAAATAAAGATCAAAGCATCATTAGCCTCAGCGATTGAGCAGATGTCATTAGACAGGTTACATGGGGGCCAAAAGTGAAGACTCACAGACGCAGCAGCCTGTGCTGAGAGCAAATTAAATTCCACACTTCTTTAAACTGGTGCGGCACTTTTCCCTAACAACCCATATGGATAGATGCGTCGGAGACATTAGCATGCTTCACTAAAGACAAGCACCGTATGCAGTCGTTGTGATTGCACTCAAGCTTTGCTGTGGATTCAAATAGTGGCCAAGCAGATGTTAGTAACTGAAGAGAAAAGCATTACAGTCAAATAGTCTGTGTGCGGAACCAATAGCGGATAGCCTTCTCAGAGAAAACAAAACAAAACAGCAGTGTAAATAAATGTCAGTGTTTCTTTTTGTCAAGACTCAATCTGGTAATCTGACCATTAAAGGGGGAAAGGAATCAAATGGACCATTAAAACGAGTGGAAAGATCTGCAGAGATAAATGGGAATGGTTTCAGACAGGAGGAAGAGTAAATCGAGCAGACAACAGAAGAAGGAAAGGTAGAGAAGAAAAGAGACAAAAGTGTTTTGGTGTTGAGAGAGGTTAAATACACATTCAGCTGTTCATTCAGCTGACTCACATAAAGGAGAGTAGGTTGTAACACCGGCTCAATTGTAACAGCGTCAGTTTAAGTATTTCTAAATTATGGATGGGGATGAAAATGATGGCAAACAGAAACAGAAACTTCTGTGTCTGTCTGTCTGTCTGTCTTTCAATCTCTGTTATTTAACAGTTTTCGGCCACCCAATTTGGTTGTGATTCGCATTATGGTACCTTGATCTCTGCGCTGTCGACTTTTAATGCTGAAAATTCAACTCTACAGTTTAACAAAGTGACTTTTATTGAGATTTTAGTCACTTGAAATAATATTGTAGATGTCCATCTATTAGCCCAATGATGAAACTAACAGCATGGTCGAAGGTTAACGGCATGTAAGCATTTTCTAGTGCTTCTGAAACAAACTGTGTTCCTGTATGTGTTAGAATTTATCCATATTTGTTTATCAGCACTGAATTTAATCTACTCCAATTTTAAGTGACTCTCAAATTTAGACTGTATTTCTAATTGAGCCCATTCATCATTTATGACTTAATTTAGAGTTTTGATTTATATCTGATCCCATACTCTTCAGTTAAATGTTCATTAGGGACCAAACGCCCCTCAGGATTGCCCAGGGATTTGCGTACATTCTCAGGGACAGGATCTGGTTAGAAATCAGCAATAAATCTAACCAGAAATCGAATAGTCTTCGCACTGATGTGCCGACTGCTCCATCGTGTATTTAATTTAGATATTATGTATATAGATCAAGGTAGCACCAGCCTCAACATAATCTACTGGATTTAAAAGATTTCAGGAGAATTTAGAATGAATCAAATCTTAACACTTCATTTTCCAGATAAAAGTGTATCATGCCAATTACAGAATCAAAGAATAAAAATCCAATTCAGAAATGTACAACATCAATTACTCCAAGATAAATCCAAGAGTTATAAATGTATAAAGTACATAGAAGTATATTATTCTCTGATGCAAAAGCTCAAAGGCTCAAACACTGCAATGGGGCATCTTGCCTACAAGATTCCAATGACCTCTTTTCCACCTTTCCCTTAAATACTCAACTCAGAACAAACAGCCATAAACTCAAGACAACAAAAGCTTCAAAAAGACTGTTGCCTGGTAGTGAGTTTGAGGTGTCAACCATTTGCTCGGGGGTGGAGTCTCTGGCAAGTATCTTATTAAAGCCAAAAACCAGATCAACATATACAAGTGAAACTTTGAAATATTAGTGTTAAATTGAGACCATTTTACCAATCACACAGAGATATTTAAAATGATACCAAACATGAATATAGAACTACAAGATACACCATATTAAAAACTTGGACATTTTGTGTGAAAACAAAAGTGATCTGCTTTGGTAGAGAAGGTAAAGGCCGGGAAGTTTTTGTCCCTTAATATTGTTATAATCATCAGCGGTGTTTTCTCCCCTGGAGATTACTTCCAGTAATCTTACAAAACTCCCAGAACTCTTTGCATTCATCAACTCCTGCAACACCCGACATTCACACACAAACACAGCTGTAGCTCATGTCACTGATGACATGGACTATATATACACAGCACTTTTACATTCACATCGCTGAGTCTTGTTTCTTCACGAATATTTACAAGGCATTTTTTCCTTGTTTGTTTTCCTGTGTTTTTGATTCTTGCCTTGTTCCTGGTTTTGATTCATTGCCGCTCAGCCTGACCTCTTACTTGTATGTTGACCATGTTTATTAGATAAACATAGATGCATAGATGCAACAGTTTTGCTCCTGTTTTTGACCATTGCCCGTATGACCTTGCCTTTATTAAACTGCATTTGGATCGGCACGTCTGTTGTCAGCATCTGTTTCGTAACAAATATACAACACCAGCCCAGACAATAAATCCCTTTAAACTATTGAAAATGTTCATAAAAGTCACTTTTTAAAACCTTTCACAATTAAAAGTTTTAACTGTTTTAAAAGGTCCCATAATGCCATTCAAAACCATAAATAAAGGGGGAACATTAAACAATAAAACATGACTCACAAAATATGGAAAACTTCTGTTTTAAGGATATTCTTACAGTGTATCTAAGAGAAACAAATAAAACTTTTAAAATAAACTTTTAATGCATACAAACATTTGCACATGCTACAGACAATATATTAAACAGTGTTCAATTATAGTAGAACTGAGAACCTTGAACAGTCACTTTCAAAGAGCGGAGCATCAAAGCCAGCCTTTATATCAAATGAATGGTCTAATTGAGGTCAGAAATCCTGGGCAAATAAAAAGCATGTGATTTTTGTTTTCCTTCTTGCAAGGCTCTTTAGAGAGAGCTGAAGATTTTAGTCTATTGTGCTTTTGACTTTGACCGTAACGCTCAGTGATATTAATAGACATTTGGGGAAAATGAAAGCATGCACAAATGATTAATTGTATTTTTTTTTTTAAAGAATCTTGAAAGCACTGCTAAAAGCTGATGCTTTTGTCTGTTGTCCAAAAACCGACTCACTAAAGAAGTCCTAGTGACTTGCTCAAGGGCAATATGACCAGACGTGGGTAGCAACAAAATTGTTTTTATTGTTTTGTGTGTGTGAGAAATGTAACACTCTAAGAGAAGATTTAAAGTGAGCTACTTTTTAATGGAAATTGTATGCATGGAAATCTAAAAACATGTTCACGTAATTTTTGTCAAGTTTGTGATTACACTAAAGTGCAACATCATTTATTATGACATTTTTATTGTAAAACGTTTATGGCTATTTGCATTATTATGCTGTTATATAATCATTATTTAATCATCAGTGGCATAAAATGATCTCAAAACTAAAATAATATTGCTTATTGCAACAATTTCTGGTACACTATATCGCAAAACAAAAATTCCTTATCATAACAGGCCTCGCTGCATTTATTATGTTTATTAAGAGATGTAATGATATTTAAAATGCCATGAATATCTGTGTTTGTTGCAAAGATGCAAAAATAATTATGTTAATCATATAATAATTTAAATAAACAAATTACTATTCAAATAATAATGCTATTGCATAATATATAAATCATTTAAATTCATTGTGACAGTGACTAAATTAATGTGTCGGTTTATATTACTACACAAAACATCACATATGCAATAATATTAGGGCTACAGGTGAAATAGCTGGAAATGAAAACACAGCGTTTAAAAGTGTGCAAAGGTAACTGACTTGTAATTATTAATTAATTAATTAGTTAACTAGTAATCACAAATTAACTAATAATTTTAGTGCTGGAAAAAGATTAACCAAAATAAAAGTTTGTTTTATGTGTGTGTGTGTGTGTGTGTGTGTGTGTGTGTGTGTGTGTGTGTGTATAAATTTATTATGCATATGTGATTAAAAAAACTATACAAAACTTTAAAAATTTTGTAATGTATACAAAATGTAACAGATATTGTAACAGATATTTAAATTTGTATACAACTTATATCAAATGCAGTTGAAAAAAGAATTATTGAACTCCATTTGAATTTTTTTAATATATTTCCCAAATGATGTTTAAAAGAGCAAGGACATTTGCACAGTATGTCTGATAATATATATATATATATATATATATATATATATATATATATATATATATATATATATATATATATATATATATATATATATTTATTTATTTAATTTTTTTTTTTTTAAGTCCTATTTGTTTTATTTTGGCTAGAATAAAAGTATTTTTTAATTTTTTTTAAACCATTTTAAAATTATTAGCCCCTTTAAGCTATATAGAAGGGTCTTGAAACATATCTGTTAAAATATTATTTAAGGCCATGATAGCAAAAATAAAATAAATTAGTAATTAGAAATTAGTTATTAAACTATTATGTTTAGAAATGTGTTGAAAAAAATATTTCCATTAAACAGGAATTTGGGAAGAAATAAACAGGGGGCTAATCATTTAGGGGGGCTTTAATAATTCTGAGTTCAACTGTACATATTTATATCTAAATATAAACAAACATTTTCAAATATATGCATGTGTGTATTTAAATACACATAATAAATATACACAGTACACACACTTACATGTCTTATCTTTTATGTTGGATGTGATTAATAACAATTAATGTTTGTCCAGCACTAGTAATAATATTATCAAACTAATAAACTATTTAGTTTAATTCATTTATTCAAATAGCACATTTAAAGACAAGGTTGAGCAACACACTGTACATACATAAATAAAAAATAAAAAAATAGATAAATAAATAGATCAACTAACCATATCAACAGACCACATAAATAAATTAAAGATATTATTACACTCAGTAAAAAAAAAAATACTGACAAAATACTGAGGCTACACCTAAAATGCCAGAAAGTTTTGGGTTTGATGCCGAGATAACAATTATGATAATAATATACTTTTATAAATAAATTTCAAGTTTCAAGTGTAAGTATCTAAATTAGCCCTTGTCTATAATCTGAACTAACTAACTACACCTTGGTAAAATTTTTTTAGAACAGATAGAAGAAACTACGATTGTAACTTTTTACTAGTGTAATTCTTTTTAGTATGCAAGCGCGGTTTTTGGACCATCCATCTACCTTTAAATGCACCAGTAGATACAGATAGTGATATCAGTAATGCCTCGTCTTGTTCACTTCCATTCCTTTTCCGTATTGAAACACTAACCTTTCAGCTGACAGCCTACATCATTAACCACTAAGATACTCGTGGCAGTGGGTACAATTGGTGAAGAAAAGTCTATTTGAAGAACACTGAGAAAAGCAGGTTAGCCTGATGTGTCTAATCCGCTCAGAGACATCCAAAGAACTTCATTTTGACCTTTAACAGGTAGAAATCAAAAATACGAGAAGAAAGCTGTGTTTTTTCACGAATTATATTATGAATTACATAAATTATGTTAAGTTGTATGACTGCCAGACACTAGACTGATTATCTATGGTGTAAAGCTTATCCACTCCTCCAATCATTTCTTGAATATTTCAGTTTCACAAGCAATACTAAGCAAATTATGTATTTTCTTAACACCAAAATAAATGGCAGGTGCAGTATATTTTGTAACTCAAAAACAATTTAGGAATTACGGATATCCTTTACCAATTTAAAATGCTTATTTAGTCTTAAACATGATTTAAAATGGTTGCTCTATGAGCTATATTAAATACTAAACATTCAAATCAACAATCACTTGGGCTAAATGTGTGTATTTATTCGTTAGTAAGTGCTCTAAAACTGAAAGCTTAGGGAAGGCACAGTCACATTTTCTTTTTAAACACAAAACACTTCTACTGTATTTAATGTAATTGTATTTAATTAACGCAAAAAAAAAATGTATTTAATGAAATAATCTTCAACTGTAATGATCACCAAAGCTGATGTCTGAAATGGTCTGAAATAATAAAGACTTACGTTTTTATGACCTTAAATTTGAATAAAACAAAAAATATTAAAACAAAAAATATATAATATTAATTGATATAAAAATTACAATTAATATAAAATAAAATAAAAATACAATACAAAATAATTAATATAAAACAAATAAACTTATTTATTGAAAAATAATAAATAAAAAATATATAAAAATTTATCCATTAAAAATAATTAATTAAAATAAAATAATAAAAATAAAATAATTAATTAATAAAAAATAAAATAATTAAGGCGACGCAGTGGTACAGTAAATATTGCTGTAACCTCACAGCAAGTAGGTCGCTGGATTTGAGCCTCGACTGGGTCAGTTGGCGTTTCTGTGTGGAGTTTGCATGTCCTCCCTGCGTTCGCTCCGGTTTCCCCCACAGTCCAAAGACATGCGGTACAGGTGAATTGGGTTGGCTAAAATTGTTGGTAGTGTATGAGTGTAAATGAGTGTGTGTGGATGTTTCCCACAGATAGGTTGTGGCTGGAAGGGCATCCACTGCATAAAAATGTGCTGGATAAGTTGGCGGTTCATTCCGCTGTGGCGACCCCAGATTAATAAAGGGACTAAGCCGAAAAAAAATTAATGAAAAAAATGAACAAAATAATTAAATAAATAATGTAAAAAAATTAAAAAACAATTATTATAAAATAAAATATAATAAAACATTAATTAATATGAATATAATAAAATACAATAATATAAAATAAAACAAATGAAATAATACATAAAATAAAAAATATTAGTTAATATAAATATAAATAAATCATAAATAATCTAAAATTAAAAAAAATAAAAATATATATTAATATAAAACAAATAAATTAATTAATTAAAATAAAATGTAATTTATTAAATTATTTTTTTACTAAAATGTATTAATATAAAAATATTAATAAAATTAAATCAATAAAAATATATTAAATAAAATATAGTATAACATTAATTAATTACTATAAAATATAATAAAACAAAATAATTAAAATAAAGTTATAGATAAAATAAAAAAATAATTAAAAATGAATTAATTAATATAAAACTAAAAAAATATTAATGTAAAATAAAATATAATCAAAAAAATAAAATAAATAAATTTTTATGAAATAAAATATTTATTATAAATGAAAATAAAATAACATAAAAAATTAAATACTTCCTTTCTATTAGCATACTACAAAATGTATTGTACAGTTTCCACCTGTAGTTATCTAAAACTGAAGCAATTTTATTATTTACCATACAATAAATAATAATTAAAATGAAACGAAATAATATACAATATATATATATATATATATATATATATAAATATTTAATCTACTATTTAGTTTAGCAATGCATAAAATGCTAATTATAAAAACTAAAACTAATTGACCACAAATCCAATATTTTTTACCAAAATAAAAAAATTCATTTACGGACTATAAGACGAATCCATAATACTAAAACAACACTAGTTTGCACACATGCATTTTAATCTAACATTGTCGAGCCCTGCATTCAAACCCAAGATGGCAAACAGAGGGCAAGGGGTCATAGATGTTCAAGCTCCACCAGCATCTGTTTCACATTCATTAACCCCCCTTACCACAAACAGCAGAAAGAGTGAGCAGGTGAAGCTTTCAGTCGGACACAAAAGAGAAAATTACATCTTAAATACGAGCTTTAAGCCATAAAACTGAATCATTTGAAGAAAGAAGTCCTTCATCCTTTAACTCTCGAGTCTGTGCACGACTCAGGCTTAGATGTAGAAAGTGGGTCAAATGGATATAGCTTCTTCTCTGGAGGGGCTCTTTCTGCCTTTCTGAAGTTTTTTTTCTCCTCTCGGGAGACTCGGCCGCTACGACTGACTCGTGTGCAAACCTCGCAGTTGAAACGCTGCCAGGGCACAGCTGGGCATCGAGAAGAGAAATGTCAGACACTTTCTACAACTAGATCATGACCTCTCAAACCTGAAAATCACACTTATATTGTGAGCTGGGATCACTCAATGCATTGATTGTTTTTAAATAGCATTGAAATAAGCTTTTCAGGTCATTTGAGTATAGCTGTTTTAAACGAATGTCATTAATACGTAGATATATAGATATCGCATACGGACCCTGAGCAAGCGTCAATAGCACTGCCACATTTGTCACAGATTCATAACAAACGAATCGCTCCCTCTGTTAGAATTAGAAGTGAAAGCAGGAGAGTGGGTGTGTTTCAGGACACAGGTTAGATCAAATTTAACAGGGAGGGAAGATAATACACTTCCATGCACACAAACACTCTCTCTTTGTAGGCAATGCCTGTGTGGTCACGTATCCATTGATGTAGAAAAGGGATATAGAGTTAAAATTTTCATACTAAAAAAAATTTTTGCATACTGACCACCGGGAAAACTCCCGATCATAGATATATGTATGTGTATATATCAATGGCTCCGGATGGCCAGTGCTACACTGCACCTTGGGCCACCTTCATTTTAAAAGAGCGCTACCCTGTACTAAAATGGCGACTATGTTGATGGATTCCTTCCAATAGGCAACAGCAGTGTAGGCGACATCTGATGTAAATATGTATGAACACAAAACCCTAAATCAACATGCTTTAAAGTCTACATTCTGGAATAAAATTACTATTGGAATAAAACAGCAGGATGTCTAAGGATAAAGTATGTACTGTATTATAAAATATTTACTACTTATTAACTTGATCATATTATATATGTAAAAAAATGTGATATTTATGTAATCTTTATATAAAGATCTATGAACAGAATTATGCCATTAAGACAAAATTAAATATTAGATGTGTAATGTTGCAAATTTTTTTCGATAAAAAATTATATAAATTTAAGTTTACACAACAAATCAAATCTCAATAACATTAAATTACAATTTGTAAAATTTAATTTTATTATGTTATATATTTATATATACAACAGTCAGGTCATATTATTCATAACCAGGGGCCTCATGTATCAACGCTGCGTACGCACAAAAACTTTGCGTACGCCAGGTTTCACGCTCAGAATCGCTCACGTTTGGATTTACTAACAATGAACTGAACGTGGGAATGTGCGCAGGTTCACGGCAGCTTCTTGGCAGGCGTACGCACATTTTTTGTGCGTGTCTGTTTTATTTCCATTGGCGACTCCTAGAGGCAGTTGTGTTAAATTCTTCTCTACAAAGTGTCTGATCCTTGCAATGGCAGCTGTATGAGACGGGTTCATCTAGTAGGTATGTAAGATTTCCATACCATACAGTTGACCAGCTAAACATTAAAGCACAATTTGCAGCGGTCGCCTGTTTTCCCAATGTAATCTGAGCGATCTACTGCACGCACATTGCTATTAAGACACTATCTGAAGATGAATTTGCATGCGTGAATCAGAAACATTTCCATTCAATAAATGTGCAAATAAAATATGATGCACAAACTTATTAATGATTCCTACTAGTCTTTCTCGTGATAAATAGTAGGCAAAATATGATATGTAGCGGGGGAAAAAAAAGAAGAAAGAGTTCATCAGACGCTGGATTCGAGCAGAGTTCATGCTCGAACGTGTCAAAACATGAACATGCATCTTACGAGCGCGCCACTGAGACTGTTCAGAGTGCTGCAACATTTTACAGATATAAACCAGACTATTTTTTTAAATGCACTCAGTGCGATGTTCAGAGCCAACTGTGTTAACCGCATCAGCCAAACTCTCCCACTCTATTTTTTTTTCTTTTGTTGTTAATTCCGAAAAACAAACTTGCAAATAACACCGCTTTTCTCCGATCTACCTCCGAAAGCAGCACCTCCAATTCACATTCTGTTCAAAGTTTCTCTTTTTGCTTGCTTTTGCCGTTGCTTTTTCGTTGGGTTTTACCATTAACATAGTCATTAGCATATTCATACGGGGGAGGAGGCAGGGAGGGGTTTTGTGCTCGTGCATGTTGCGCTTAGTTTCACGTTCATTCGGATGTACAAAAGAATATGCGTGAGACTCGGCGTACGCAGTGTTTCATACATCTGAATTTTTTTCTGCGTACGCACATTTACAGCTTTGTGCGTACGCAATGTTTTAGTAAGATTTCCACGCAAGTCTTCGTACATGAGGCCCCAGGGCTTTACATTAACACCCACCAACCCGCCAAATGTGGGTAGATTTCAGCTCGGGTGGGTTAGACAGACGAATTTGACTGGTTGGAAATCATTTTTAAATTGTAGTTTTCTTAAAAGCAGCGTTCGACAAGCATGGCCTGATATTCATGCAAATGTGATCTTAGAATCGAGAAGCAGCACGACTGACAAAAATAACTGTGTTCGCGCAAGCAAAACAGCAAAAAAGAAGGTAAATACCGAACAAGAGAATGATCACTCCCGTGCACAGGTGATGTAATTCAAACGACTGTTAAAAAGTGCGCGCGCTCCCATTTACTTCCGCGAATCCCCTGCCTAGAGGAAGCGCAAATTGTGCGATCGGTTCCCTTTGGAATAAACTGGACGCAATGAAAGAGCGATGATCGTGCACCCACAGTCTTGCTGCTTTCGAGAGCTCAAGATAAAAAAAACACATATTCTTTTGTAAGCAGCAGCAGTCACTGCTTTCATTTGAATTATTCTTTAAACATACTAACAGGCCTATATTAACCGTGTGCATGTGATCATCCTTTCATTATCACACGGTATGTTTCACCTGCTTTCTTTTGCTTAGTTATTTTTGCTAATATGGTTTAATTATATTTTTTGCAATAACATTGCTTTAATGAGAGACGACTAGCCAGGAACGATTACTGTGCAGATTTAAGATACATGATAATACTTCTTTTTCTTTAATTGAATGTTTTTTTTTTTATAGAAAAGTTTTGTTGAATTAAAAAGTACAACTATACAGCTATATTTTCCTTGTTTTGACACATTAAAACATTGTGGCTAAGAAATACTTATTTGGTGTGGTCACCAATTTTAAGCCATAAAAAGTCATGTGAAATAAAAAGTAATTGCATTGCGACAACCCATTTGCCCATGCACACTGAGCAAGCTAATGCACAACACACACAAGAAGTTAAATGAATGAGGAGGCATGTTGTGGACATAACACAACATCTAAAATAAGTCATCTTAGCATGTTAAAGTCAAATTTATGCATATAAAATATATTTCCCAGCAGAAAAAGTGTGGCTAGTGAAAATGACGAGTGGCTAGTAATGTTGGAAATCTACTAGCCACAGTGGCTTTTGATCAAAAAAGTTTGAACTTTTATATTTTAGATTAAAAATAGGTTTATGTAAGAAAGATAATACAATCTAAAGCCTTTTAAATAAACCCACCATTCTTTTGGAAATAGGCTCATTTTACAAGTCACCTACATTTACATTTACATTTAGTCATTTAGCAGACGCTTTTATCCAAAGCGACTTACAAATGAGGACAAGGAAGCAATTTACACCACTAAGAGCAACAATGAATAAGTACTAAAGGCAAGTTTCAGGTCTGTAAAGTCTAAGAAGGGAAGTGTTAGTAATTTTTTTTTTTTTTTTTTTTTTTTTTTTTTTTTTTTTTTTTTTTTTTGTACAGTTAGTGTGATATTCAAATAGGCAATTGCAGATTAGGAAGTGAAGTGGAGACTAAATAGTTGAGTTTTTAGTCGTTTCTTGAAAATAGCGAGTGACTCTGCTGTTCTGATGCAGTTAGGGAGTTCATTCCACCAACTGGGCAGATTGAGCGTGAGCGTTCGCGAAAGTGATTTTTTTCCTCTTTGGGATGGAACCACGAGGCGACGTTCATTCACAGAACGCAAGTTTCTGGAGGGCACATAGATCTGCAGAAGTGAGTGCAGATAAGAAGGTGCTAGGCCAGAAGTCACTTTGTAGGCAAACATCAGAGTTTTGAATTTGATGCGAGCAGCAACTGGCAGCCAGTGCAAACGGACTAGCAGCGGAGTGACATGTGCTCGTTTAGGTTCATTGAAGACAACTCGTGCTGCTGCATTCTGGAGCAGTTGAAGAGGCTTGATAGAGTTAGCTGGAAGCCCAGCTAGTAGAGAGTTGCAGTAATCCAGTTTGGAGAGAACAAGAGCTTGAACAAGGAGTTGAGCTGCATGTTCAGATAAGAAGGGTCGGATCTTTCTGATGTTATAGAGTGCAAATCTGCACGATCGAGCAGTTCTAGAGACTTAAACAGTTGAGTTTTACAATTTATGAATCTATTCAGTCAATCTCCGGGGTCTGGCAGGAAGCACCTTTAGCTTAGCTTAGCATAAATCACTGAATTGGATTAGACCATTAGCATCTCACTCACACACTCATTACTCTCTTGCCAGATCTGGATATTAGGTAAATGGATTTAAAACATGGTAAAAATCAAATTTAACTCTAGGGAAGTTGTAGAATGAGCCAATGAGCCACTAAAAAAAGTGGTGTGGTTCCTTTAAAAAGTTGCTAAAAGAGTAACTAATAAATTAGGTACCTCATGGAGATAAAAGTGTGTCCACAGTGGGAAGAAAACACCAAGTACAAAATGATCATTTACGCAAATCATTGCATATCTGTATTTCCTCCACTTTTTGTTTGTTGTTCTTCTAAAATGGATCATTAGCAAAGTCCATAGATTCCCTTCCTGCAGGCGAAAACATTAACTGTTTATGCAAATGAGTCTGATTTATACACAACAAAAAAAGTGAAAATCAAACAAGAGCTAAACTGTACATGTGGAAATGTGGAAAGTTGAAGAGTTTACATACTGCTCAATAGATGCAGTGTCAGCATTTTAAATAGCTGGGCAGAGAAACATGAAGCAATCTCTATCCTGCACACACACACAGACACACACACACGGCTAGACTCATCAAAAACCAATAACACCATCTCATCATTAGCCTCCTGTAAGATACACGGCTCACACGCCAAATACGTGCCTCGGGATGTCCCAGTGAAAGCCGCATGTCACCTCTAATGCAGAGAACAGGAGCTGTTCTGAAATGCATCGCCAGCCGTGGAGACTGAATTTATTCCAGCGGCAAAGGGCATTTCTGAAGCTGCTTAAGGTCAAACTAATGCCCAGCAGACGCTGAACAAAAGGATTTACAGGCAACTGCGCAATTCACAGGAACTAATACAGTACAGCGCTCTGAGCAATTCAAATAAATAATCGCTAAGCACAATCGCATGGTGACATAATCCAGAGCAAAGTTCGGGAAACAAATGTCAAACATAGTTCTCTGTAATATCTTGTAACGGCATTTTTAAAGGGACAGTTCACCCAAAAATGAAATTGCTGCCATTATTCATTCATTCTCCACTAGTTTTTGAACCGGTTTGTGTTTCTTACAACTGTTGAACACAAAAGAAGAGATTTTGAAGAATGTTGGAAACCTGTAACTATTGACTGTCTTAGAATATGAATTTTTCTGCTATTGAAGTCAATGTTTACAAGTTTTCGAACATTCTTCTCAATATCTTATTTTTTATTCAACAGAATCAAACTGGTTTAAAGGCGTTTTAAAGGGATTGTTAACTCAAAAATGAACATTTTGCTATCAGTTACTCATTCTCCACTTGTTCTGAACCCATTTTTGTTTCTTTCGTCTGTCAGACAAAATAAAACATTTTGTAGAATATTGGAAACCTGTAACCATTGACTTTCTTAATATATGATTTTTTCTGCTATTGACATCAATGGATACATGTTTCCTAACATTCTTCAAAATATCTTATTTTTGGTTAAACAGAATCAAACTGGTTTAAGGGCATTTTAAAGAGATAGTTCGCCCAATAATGAACATTCTGTCACTTTACTCTTTTTTCACTTGTTCTGAACCCGTTTCTGTTTCTTTTGTCTTTTGAACATAAAAGAAGATATTTTGAAGAATTTAGAAAACCTGTAACCATTGACTTTCTTAGAATAGGCCATTGGTTACAGGTTTCCAACATCTTTCAAAATATCTTATTTTTTGTTCAACAGACTCAAACTGGTTTAAGGGCATTTTAAAGGGATAGTTTAATCAATGATAAGGGATAATTTAATCAATACTATTTAGTCTCCACTTCACTTCCTAATCTGCAATTGCCTCTTTGAATATCACACTAATTGTACAAAAAAAAAAAAAAAAAAAAAAAAAAACTACTAACACTTCCCTTCTTAGACTTTACAGACCTGAAACTTGCCTTTAGTACTTATTCATTGTTGCTCTTAGTTGTGTAAATTGCTTCCTTGTCCTCATTTGTAAGTCGCTTTGGATAAAAGCGTCTGCTAAATGACTAAATGTAAATGTAAATGTAAATGATAAGCATTCTGCCATCAGTTATTCGTTCTGTACTTGTTCCGAACCTGTCTGTTTTTCTTTCTTCTGTTGAACACAAAAGAAGATAAGAATGTTGGAAACCTGTAATCATTGACTTTCTTAGTATATTAATATTTCAGCTATTGAAGTCAATGATAACATGTTTCCCAACACTCTTCTAAATATCTTATTTTTTATTCAACAGAATCAAACTGGTTTAAGGGCATTTTAGAGGGATACTTCACCCAATAATTAACATTCTGCCATCATTTACTCATTCTGTACTTGTTCCGAACCTTTCTGTTTTTCTTTCTTCTTTCTACACAAAAGAAGATATTTTGAAGAATGTTGGGAACCTGTAATCATTTCCTGCTATTGAAGTAAAGGGCTCTATCATACACCCGGCGCAGTGTGGCGCAAGACGCAACACAATTGCTATTAGCTACTTTCACCTCGGCGCAAGGGTCATTTTGAGGCATTGCGCCACACTGTTTAAATAGCAAATGCATTTTCGGTCGTATGTGCGCCTATAGGCATTCTGGTCTAAAGAAGCAGGCGTGTTTTGGCGCTTTGCTAATTTAAGAAACTGTAAATAGTCTGGTCTTTAGACCAGAACAAAGTTGGTCTATTGTCTGGCGCATAGTGCGCCTGGCTTACACACTACACACAAGATGTAGAGCAATACACAAATATCTTTACATATAAAAAAGATATAATATATTAAGGATATATATAATAAGGATATATATAGGATATAAATATAAATGATTAAAATATTACAAAAAATATACATTTCTAGCCTACATGAATTTAAATACCACTGCCTTATACTTTCTTCATCTCGGGAGGCTTTTGCAATTCATTCAATTTGCTTTTGTATAATGTTATTATTATTAGCAGTATTATTTATTATATCCATATTTATATTTGTTTTATTCAATTTTTTTTTGGATGTGTCCACCTGTCAGGTTGTAGACCATATGGGGCATGGCAGGTGTATTTGGAAATAACTCAGAATTTTGAACACACTTCGTTATCAATGTTCATTTATTCGTTTGCTGGAAATTAGAACTGAATTTAGAAATAGTTTTGAAACAAATCTTTGCGCTTAACAAACTAAATTAATTATGTATAGGCTAATTGATGTTTGTGCGTAAAGGCTTCCCTATCCACGAGAGCAAAAACGAAAGTGAACTTACTTTACGCCATGTAAATAGCAAATGCGCTCATGACGTGACGCAGCTGGCTCTTAAAGGTAACGGAAGATGAGACTTTGATTGTTTATTCTCAAAACACACCTATAACTCATTAAGAAAATAAACTCAACCCTTTTAGACCATGTGCCATGGCGCAAAGCAGATTTTCCCGTCCCTAAATTAGCAAGTAAAGATTCTGACACGCCCTGAAAGCGTTTGTGCCCTGCACTTTGCGCATGGACCGTCAAAGTAGAGCCCAAATAGTTACATGTTTCCCAACATTCTTCAAAATATCAAAGTGGTTTGAAACAAGTGAAGAGTGAGTAAAAGATGACATAATTTAAATTTCTGGGTGAACTATCCCTTTAAGAGGTGCAAGGTTCATTCCAAACCATAAAAAATGCATGTTCAATATACAAATACTCAAAGACAGGATATAAATAAGGATATAAATGTTAAGTAAACTCTTAAATTCCCACCTAGCAGCATTATTATGCAAATTCTACACACTTGAAAGCAAAATGATAGTAACAATGAATCATGAGGAGAACAGATTCAGCAAACTGTGAGTATCTGATGTGTGTGTGTTTAAACATATGTATCACAACATCATGTTAAAGCTTTATTACGAGACAAATCCCTCGCGCTGTCTTTTGTATAGTAACAGATTAAATTCCTTGTATTTTTCATATTCTGTGAGCTTTTGTTGTAAACGTGAACAAAGACAGATGGAAAAGCAAAGTGCAAATATCTAATCATCACGCCAAAGAGTCAGACATTCAGCTTTTATTTCTTTTTTTATGTAACTTATTGAACATTAAATCGGTTTTTGTTTTTCGAAAAGCCCTGTGAACACAAATCACATAACATGTTCACATTGTAATCTCACTGTAATCTTTAGATCTTGAGGGAGGTAAACAAGTTTTCATTTGTAAATAAGAATCTAACACATCTATGTAAATACAATACAATTTAGGAGAGAGAAAAACATATTTCTAACGATCAAACATTTTAGCATTTAACTTAATTATAATATAATTTTTTATCAAGACTGCAATAAAAAACTTCAATAGACTTGCGTTGAAGAACAGTCTCAGTCTCTAGAGAAAATAACCTGAAATACCTGAAATATGTTATCAAAATCTTAAAAATAGGCAGGACTCTTTACGCAAAAAGACACCAATGTGCATCAGCTCTTAGACTCTGTGTCATTTTTTTATCCCAGTCTAAAAACCCGAACACAAAATTTGTCAAAAATGTTTTTAAAGGTTCATCACCACAGTACAGTGCTACATACATCAGAGCTCTTGTAATTTGTTCAGAAACACATTCTCTTTACCCAAACTTTAATATTAGCAAGTAATCACTGCAACACTCACACAACTATTTAAAACAGCATAGCAAAAGCCTATCAACCACTCCGATGACTGCATACAAAGTCCCTTTAATGGGTCAATCACACGCGCTTTTGGCATTGAGAGACGCCATTTTGAATGATTTACACATGGCAGTGAGCGTTTTGCGTGCTGCTTATGCGCCCTGCGCACCTCGCTTTTTAACCACCTGCTGTGCCTAGCGTTTTTGGCCTTGCATGACATGCACTCACAGATAAAAAGGAGTCAACTCTGAGTAGATAAAGCATGTTGCGTCAGTCTCCAATCAAATGATAGCAGAGGCGGGGTTTCCTTTGAGGTGCCTGCAGTGTTTATTTTGTCAAGACAACATCGCCACTTTTGAAGATGGAGAAGAGACTTGTTGTGGCTGTTTTGAGTTATCCAGAGCGTAAGGACTTCATGAATCTTAAATATAACAATATTAATAAATATTAATATTATAATAATATCAACAGCAACACTCTCGCACAATATAAAAAACAAAAAAGGAAGTGTGGTGCGCTCCGCGTTTTTGGAACGTAAATGCATATCTGGTGTGATCAGCCCCTAATGCCTAGTTTAGACTGCAAGATTTTAGCCCCGATTTTGGCTCTCCGAAAGGTTTTGAGAAATCGCCGACAAATGCCTGAAATCATAGGCAAATCGCTGCTCGTGCACGTGAGTGACAATCACACAGTATGAACTATCAAAGACGCGATCTGAGAGAATTGCTGATGAGTCGCCGATGCCTGTGAGATATTAGGCATGCTAAATATCTGGAGCTGTCGGCGATTCAAATCATGCTGTGTGAAATGAGTTTTGACTGAAAATAACATCGTCAATCGCCTACAGCCAATGAGAGAGCGGCATTCACTTGTGTGTGTGTGTGTGTGTGTAAACCTGCTGCAGGCCAGCGGGAGGTTGGGGGAGAAGTTAAAAGCGCTCATTTTCGGTTTATTTGGACCCACGAAATGGAAGAAAAACTAGTGGGGGTTTGACAGGACTCAGGAGCAACTATGTCTGTTTAACGTTTCATACTGAAAGAAATTAGTTTATTATCAACTTTGAGGAGAAATGGCTAATTCCCATTAAACCCAGGCGAGCAAATATGTACATTTTCTACCCCATTTAAGGCCTCTTTCTCATTATATAGTTAACAACAAAAGATATGCTACGTGTTTTTGGCTGTAAGACGTAGTTTGGACGAAGTTGTCGGCGATTCTTCCTATAGTAAAGTCATGCAATGTGAAAGCCCCTGTCGCCGATCCATCTTGCAGTGTAAACAAAGCAGCGCCGAATAGCTAGCCCAGATAGTCATGCAGTGTGAAAACATCTGTGACACGACTACTTTGAAAATCATGCAGTCATAACTCGGCATGAGGCAAGTCATTTCACTCTGCTGCCATCTTTGAAACGCCTCTCAGGCAGTATGCTCGGGCATTCTGTCTGGATGGGGAAACGTCAAATTCTCCAAAACTGTAAGCCAAGCTTATGATTACATTACATATTTGGAATCACAATAAAATGAAATAACAGCTGTCTCATAATTTAGTTTCTAAATGTTCGAATTAAACAAAATCTGTGTTTTTTTCAGGTTGCCCGAGCTAATGCGCATGTCTACTCACAAGGAACGAGATCACGACACCAACCTCATTTATGGCTGCACATTATCATCCTCTGAATAAAGCTTTGTCTGATTGCACTGGCCTTCTAAAGTAATCCACTACTTGGTCATGATAGTGAATCTCCTCCAGATATAACAGTGACTCTTTTTTTACAAGTTTGTGGGGATTTGAACAACTGCTGTCATGTGATGTGCATTTGACAGGACTGACTGTAACACGCATTTGTTTAATACAGTTTGATAAACCAGAAAACTTTTGTTTTCTAGTTGGATTATTTAAAAGTACAGATTTCAAGCTTTAGGTGTAAATTTTTCTTATGTTTGTGAAGTAGGTATTGGCTGAGATTCCAGGGCATTTGTTGACCACCAAACTGTCTTAAAAGCACACGTCCGATACAAGCTTCTCCCCGGAGAAATGTCATTGTATAACGATTGATGATTGGCTCCTGTACTAGAAGGCGGGGCTTCATTTGCCATATTGACCGTTACACTTTTCCCCATTTAAAACAATACGAGTGACATGTCTTGTGTATTCTATTCGCTGCATCCGAAACCACCTACTAGACAGTAGGTACTGCATTTGAATTTAAATGTACCATTTTGTCATAGTCACGTGACCTACCTGCATCAGTTGCGTCGCTTCACTCCAGTTTATGAATTCACTCGCGAGGCAACATGGGATAGCACAGCGTGCATGTTATGCGCACTTTAGAAACTCGCCGTAAGTAGTAAGTCATCTGGGTACTTTTCAGATTCTGATTTTCAAATTCTATGAATTTGGACATACCACTCAGCTCGCATACTGATTTTAGCGTACTATTTAGTATGAAAGTATGCAGTTTCGGACATAGTCATAGTCTTTGCTGCATAGCAACACCCTAGCAACTGCTCTGAACACATATGACTGCATAGCATCACTTTATCAACCACTATTAACACTGGAAACTGCAAAGCAACACCCTTTAAACTATTGCAAACTGGGAACTGCATGCCAACACCCATTCTGAACACCCAGAACTGTACAGAAACACTTGTTCAACTTCTGTTAACACACAGATAATCCCACATACATATACATAATCTTGAACTTGATTAAATACATGTGATCATATGAATTATACTAATTACTTGTCAAAATTCTCTTATTGTTCACACTCAAATGTATCAGTCTTTGTCCACTTTTGCTCAGCAACAGGATGAGGACTTTTTCCTTTAGTAATTGACCTCTGGCTGCATTTTAATTTGACTAATGCCACCAATTATTCTCCTGATGTAATGAAGGTATTTGTGCCAGAAATAAATAACTTGCACTAAAAACTAAAACTCAACTCGAGCCTGTTATAATAATTTGTTAAACTCTATTAATCATAACGGTCCATATATTCAATTGAGGTAAAAGCTTTTCTACCTCCCGTTTGGATGAAGGCCCAATTTATGAGTGCCGTTTAGGAGAGAGAATGGATCAATAACTGCTCTGGACTGACACTTGGTCCAGATCAGCAGATCAGAGTAAACTACAAAACTATAGATGAAAGAAATAAAATAAAGTGTAAAAGAAGTAAAAATACAAATGTAGTCAATAAAACTACTGTCACAGATATCTGTTAACAATAAGCAACTGAGCATTATAGCGAAAATCAAAGTTAACATTGTGCAAACATGTTTTGTGACAGTGGCTGAACTTAGACTTTACAATTCAACAATGACCTGCTCACACCAAAAATGCGTTCCTTTTCCTTCAGCTTTGTCCCTAATCAGATGTCGCCACAGTGGAATGAACCAACAACTATTCCAGCATATGTTTTATACAGCGAATCTTTCAGAAAAGCGTAACTGTATTTTCTTTTAGGATTATCTCTGTATAATGCATAATGACTACAAGTGTGGTTGCTTTGTTTATAGCTGATTTGTTCAGTCATTTATTTTCCTTCAGCTCTTATTTATCAGGGGTCGCCACAGCAAAATAAACCGCCAACTATTTTGGCATATGTTTTACGCAGCAGATGCCCTTTTAACCGCAACCCAGGACTGGAAAACTCACATACACTCTCACATTCACACACATACACTACGGCCAATTTAATTTATTCAGTTCACCTATAGTGCATGTTTTTGGACTGTGGAGGATTTCGATTGGCTGCAAATAAAAAAGTTGCTATGCAGATTGCAATTATCCCACTCTTTTTAGTTGTTCTCAACAGGCATCCATCGCCATGTGTTAATGCATATTTTGAAGTTTGAAATAAGAACTGATTTATGAAATCAGCAAATTTCACATAAAAATCCTTTAATACGCAAAAAAAAGAGGGTTTTACGATAAGTACGATTAATTAGAAAATACTGAGACTTTTATTTCAGCGTGTTGATGTACTTACAACTGAAACCAAAAACTAAGTAGTAGGTGGAACTTTCTGCACATCCTTCTCTTGTAGCAAACTAATGGTTTAAGGGGCGGGGTTCAAAATATTGTGGCTGAAACTGTCAAACTGAAGTCAATAGAGAACGACTTCTGTTACAAACATGGAAACAAATGGTCAAACTGTAACTGAAGATTACCAAAAGAGTTTTTTTTTTTTTTTTTCAGTGGATTATCTTGCATGGAAAAATTATTCGTCTAATGAATAACAATATGCTCTAGCAAAATAAACACTAGGGGTGTAACGAGAAGAGCCACGATATTGGGTTCACGAGAACAAGATGAGATTTTAACAATATTTTTAAGAAATCTTCAATGATGAAATATATAAATAATTGAAAAACATTTAAAATATAAAGTTAAATAAAAAATATTGATTTAACTATTTAGGTATTTTTTTTAAATTAACTTGTGATGAATGTTATATAACTTCTATTTCAACTAATTCTATACAGTAAAGGACATGCAAACACAGCAAAATATTTTGCTAATAGCCTACATGAATGGAAAATTGTCTTTTTATATAAAATTTTAAATATTAGCAAAATATTTGCTAATATATGAATGGAAAATAGATTTTTATTCAACTGAAAAAGAATCACAAACTGCAAAACAATTTAGGTGCTTTAAAAAAAATGTAATAAACAGTATTTTAATTCTATTTTCTTTTCTTTCTATTTTTCTATTTTTTTTTTATTTTACTGAATTCTATGTAGTATAGGACATGCAAACACCACAACATATTTAGCTATAAAACCCACTGACTGGCTTCTACCCTGTACAATTTCACATAAGGAATCAAACTCCTTTCTACAAAATAAACTTAAAACTCATGGAATTTTTGGCATTTCATTTTTAATGTTTTAGCAGTTTGACTTTCATTCAACAAGATATCATTCATGCCCTATCACAAATTCTGAGTTGTTTTAATGTAATTTGATACCATATGCCGACAGCATAAACGTGTGTTTGGTGATGATAAAGGCGAGTGTCAAGTCTCCAGAAGTTCACTCACTGTGTGTGTGTATGTGTGTGTGTGTGTGTGTGTGTGTGTGTGTGTGTGTGTGTGTGTGTGTGTGAGCACACGCTTAGAGATGTGTCTGTGATCTTTTACTGACCGGGTAGGTGCAGAGAATAGTGTCAAACAGCAATGTGTCTGTCTCATCCTGTCACAAAATGCGGCTAAAAAATCTTCATGATGGTAACAGTTTAATTACGGTCTTTACTCTACTTAGATTCAATAATGTGAGCGAAATAGGAATACTCCACATGTCTTAATTCCATTTGTGTTAAGGACCATTATGACTTTAAGCATATCTGAAGTGCTATTCTATCGCATGGATATGAAGCCTGGTTAATGTGTGTGTGACTGCAATTGTAGCCTTTGTTGGACGTGACAGCTGCTGAAAAAGGGGTTACGCCACACTCGCCCAAGCAACCGAGTGACATGCGCAACTCCAGAGCCCAGCCTGGGTTGCCAGGTGTGTGCAAAGCAGTTGATTTGCAGTTCAAATCCAAACTGCCTCCAATCTTCAGTGTTAAATTCACCCTCATGCTCCATCATAACATCACAACTCACAACTTTCTACCTCGACGAGAAATCTCATCACGATTTAATCTCACGAGGTGAAGTTTATTCATAAACTAATTTCGAGAGGATCACATGCTTATGATTGACACGGCTGGCCCCGAGTCAAGCTAATGTACGAACCACCAATTAGACTATTCCTAACCCAGTATAAATAAAAAAACATCTTACCTTTAGTCATCTTCGTCTTAAAGAATGCCCCCTTCCACCCCTCTTTTCTACAGGGCAGCACGGCGGCCCAGTGGCTAGCACTGCGGCCTCACAGCAAAAAATGCCTCCGACTCGGGTATCCACCCAACCGGACAGCATTTTCGTGTGGAGTTCATGTTCTTCCCGCGCTTGCGTGGGTTTTCCCAGGGTCCTCCGGTTTCCTCCCACACTCCCAAAAACATGAGACTTAAGTAAATTGACTAAACCAAATTAGCACCAAATTCAATTCTGTCAGTAACACATCACCTTAGCAATCCTTACGCAGCAGGAAGGGGGTTCTCGAGATCTACCCGAGTTCAAACTCCCCTCTCGCCCTGCAACGGGAGGGAGCTCCGGGCTCGAGGATCTTTTGAGCTCGGGGCTCTCTCTCGGGACAGCATGCCAAATTAACTTATTACCAATCATCAGCTAAGTGTGAACTCTTGAAATCTTGTCACATCCCAAATAAACACTGTATTCAACACTATACATTTTGATTTCACATGGACTTTAAGATGATTTTAGATGAATAATGGAAGATAGAAAACACATTTGCCGGATAATCTCCGATGTAGCAAACATTACACCTACATAAATAATCAGCTGTCACCAATACAAAAGTCAGGCACTTTATCAACTTGATTTATATAATTATTCTAAAGCTTTCTTTGCAAACTTTGATAACATTTTTCTTCATTTTAGGAAGAAAACCTGCCTATTATAGTAGTGTACACTTAACTACTTTCAGAAATAGAATCATTATTAAAACTTTAGTTACCATCATAGTTCTTGTCCTTAGCATGGTCCAATAAATTCCCAAAAAAAGTCAACAGATAATAACTGCTTGAAAACTGTCATCACACACAGCGAGTGTTTGGGAAACACATCATGTTTTTCCTCTATGTGTTGGCACTGGTGGCACTGAAATTACACACATCAGCTTTAAACAGGCAGAGGAGAAAGTATTTTAGCTGCGGAAATAATTTACACACATCACCTTTAAGCATACAGAAACAGTCCATAAACCAGAGGCAATGATTTATATGGAGCATGCAAAATTGTTTATTTCTAATGAGCCAGAGAGGATGGACTGCAAGCTGAAGATGAAAGATGGAACCTATGGAGTGATGTGTGTTTGTCCAGGTGGGCTTTAGGTAGGAGAGTGGGAGAGGGACACAGCTCATTAATTGGGGAATGGGACTCTTGGCGATGAGGCTAAGGACATCTGTTCCCCTGACAGGACGTCTGCAGCCAATTCTGCCACACATTGCTTAAGAAAATGTTGTGCTTCACATCAGGAAATGAAATGGATCAAATCTCTTGGGATGCTTATGTTAGAATGAGCCAGAAACCATATAAACCACCAGTCACAGGTTTTAAATAATTGTTTTTAAATGGTTTTAATTGGGGATGTCCAGATCCAATCACATGATCAGAAATCAGGCCTGATTATGTGGTTTCAGACTCGATCAGAATCGGACGTCACCTCCTGATAAGAACTCGAATATGTTATTATTTTTTAATCTATAGTTATGCAGTGGCTCAGAGTTAGACCTCTTAGTCTCTTGGCTTCACACAGAAACATCAACGTGTGCGGCACGACATCACATTGTTTCAGAGACGCTATTGGTTAAATGTCGGCAAAGTAAAAAACTGAAGCACAATAATGATAATGTTTCAAAAACATGTTTTGGAGGGGCGGATCTCATTATATTTTTGACATCACAGGGTTCGAAATTAACCTTTTTTCTTGGTACACTGTAAAAAATAAATCCGTAAAATTTACGGTAAAAAAAAACGGCAGCTGTGGTTGGCAGTACTTTACCGTTAAAAACACGGTACAAACCGTAAAAGTAATTTTTCATTTTTACGGTAAATTACCGTAAATTATTAATTTATAGAGGTAATATGTCTGTATTTTGAATGATCAACATCTACACATCTTTTGTTACACAGTTAGACACGTTAGCACACCCACATGCAGGTGGTGATGAGGAAGTTACATAATGAGCCATTGCTCATCACAATCAACTTTTCCCACAAGCAGAAAAGAGTATCAGCATATAGAAGGTGCTCAGTGTCATTCACACAGCTAATAAACACCAGTATGGTAACACGCATAAAATTAAAGTCATGAAATAAACATTGTTTATCAATATTAGATGTAACATAAATCTTTAATATACATAACTGATGTGGAAACAACTAAAAAGATCCATATTAATGTCAAACAAATGCATAAAAAGTGATGTGCCATGCAGGGAATTCTAGGAAAGTCAATTTACGGTTATTCGCCGTACATATTAAGGAAACATACCGTTAACCAGGTTACGGATTTGTACTGTAGCATTTTTACAGTTTTTTACCATTGAAATCACGGCCATTTTTTACAGTGTAGGTCGGTACCTTTTTTCTTGGTAGCTAACTTCAAAAATGTAGGTGCACCAGACAAAATTTAGTCGCACCCACCAAAAATTATGAGCACCGTTACCACACGTTTTATATTAACAGATTCTATTATATACAGTATTAACACACTAATCAATACTAACAAGTACACAAAAATCTGTATGCACTCAGTGGCCCAGCATGCACTGCTTGACGTGAATGAAATGAACTGAATTAAGAATAATAACTGTTCTGTTCTCACGGGTGTTGTCTGATATTGCACAGATGATATTGACATACTGTACAACTTATTATTTGCATACATCATCTTAATAGAAGTAACGGTCTTTTCTGAAATAATAGTTCCATCCCAGTGAATGCATGCTCTTTAGCGATGGTGAATGTGGTGTCAGTCACATGACTGACAGCATCGTGACGATTAAATGAAGGATTAAATAAGGTTAGAACATCTAATGCTTGAAATGTGTAGATTCAGTGGCTAGCACTGTTAACGTACCAGAAAACTCCATCCCACCGGCTTTACAGTGAATGCTTTAGCCATTTTCATAGCATACTTTAACCACTGGAAGTCTTTTATCCACTCTTCGAAAAGTGTAAATGCTGGATTGACATTCATTACATGATCACTAATCAGATGTGCCATTATTTGTAACTTTAGCTGGTTTCTAAAACTAAATCTGTCAGTGTTGTTTTCATTCTCTCGTATCCAGACCTTTACTTTTTCGCGGCTGTAGCTCGTTGTCATCAGAATTTAGGGATTGACAGCTGATATAAACCAATACATTCACGTTTTGTTCTAGCACAGTCGGCCAATAAGAAGAGCTTGAAGGCAGGACACGCATTGCGGGCTTTGTTTACTGCAGCATGTTGACATGACAACTGTTTTAAACCATTGCTGAGCGCTGTGTGTGGTGTTTTTAGGTGCAAAGATGCCTAATGCCCGAACGCCTCCTAAGTCCTCGCATGTGGTGAACATTTTGCTGTGAAAACTGGTCGCACGACAACAATTTTATGCCCTCGCACAAATGCTCCCAAATACATTTTGAGGTCGCATAGATAAAATTTTGGGCGCATATGCGTCCAAAACGGTCGCAATTTTGAGTCCTGCATCAGTTGCGGGCTGGAGGGAGGAGGAGGGTGGGCTGCAAATGGCCCACAGCCAAGCAGTTTGAGACCCCTGGACAAATCGCTGCTGAAAATTTAGTAAATCCCATTTAAAAAAGCAAACAGATATTGTAAATTGAAATAATCTCTACTTAACTACTTATTTTAGTCCCTGTAGATATGCATCTCATCTCGGCATGCATTCATCTGAATGCGTTTTATCATATTTAATAAACCCCATGAGGACATCAGCTGCCTTGTATTCAAAAACAACATCTTACATTCATCAGCCCAAACTTGACCTGATAAAATGCACCATTTGAGCGACCAGCGGGTTTTTTGTGCGGCTGCCATTACGTCCCCTCCCATAACCCCACTTACATCCAAATTGCTGCAATGGGAGACCTTTTGAGAATAATGGCGAAATGGCTACACAATCATGCTACTAACACTGCTGACCTACAAATAATTGGGAAATGAGTTAGCTGGAGGCCTGCAGGGGTGTGAATGTGTGTGTGTTAGCAAGAGAGTTTGTGGTTTGGTTCATTTCGCTGATCTGAAGCCGCCTGAAGTATTGTGCCTCCCTCATCCAATCACCTTCTGAGGAGCAGGTGCAAGATGGGAAATGGAGAGCTGCCCCCTAACCATATGCCACACACACACACACACACACACACACACACACACACACACACACACACACACACACACACACACACACACACACACACACATATCGCCCCCCTAAAACTGTCTCCCTGTGATAGGCCAAATGAATAAGCTCCAGCAGCCACAAATGAAGGGCTCTGGTGCGGCTGGCGTAGAAATGGAGAACAAGAGGCCGTCTGGGCACTGCTGCACCCTACTGAGTCGACTTGGACCTCGAGGCGGTGAGGTCAGTATGTTTCTATAGGGAGGCAGGGGAGTGTGCAGGGACCATTTGCGCCGCAGACAAAGTGACAGGGGCCGAGCGTATCCAACAAGCCCAACCGGCCGGAAATGACACAAAGGCAAACAATTTGGTTTTGCTGGCTGAGTAGCAGTGGCGTGCGGCGAGCTGTGCACCCGGTTTTAATGGAATCACAGAGAGAGCAAAGAAAGAGAGAGAGAGAGAGAGAGAGAGAGAGAGAAAGAGAAAGAGAAAGAGAGAGATATTTGAGATTTTACAAAATACTTTTATTACAATTACTTAACCATTTGACGTAAAACTATTACTATTATTATTATTTACATCAGTTCATTTGTAAAAAAAAAAAAACCAACAACTCTTCATTACAAAACACAGCCCACCATCACAACACCACCCAGCAGGCACACAGCATCATAAGATGTAATATTAAGTTAGATTTATGTTGTGATTTCAGGTGACCAAAATTCAATGTCTAGTCAGCATCTAAGGTCAATGTTATTATAATGTCCAATAACAACTTCTGATGATATGGTAACACTTTACAATAAGGTTCATTAGTTAATGTTAATTAATGCATTTACTAATATGAACAAACAATGAACAATACATCTACTACTGTATATGTTCATGTTAGTTAACGTTAGTTAATGAAAATACAGTAGTTCATTGTTAATTCATGTTAACTCAGTGCATTAACTAATGTTAACAAGCATGGACTTGGAAGTTAATAATGCATTAGTAAATGTTAATGCAATTAGTAATATGAACTTATCATGAACAACACTTGTACAGCATTTATTAATCATAATTGAACATTTACTTATGCATTAC